>NW_025959863.1:0-34860 GCF_023159225.1 Perognathus longimembris pacificus | reverse complement strand
GTGGAGAAAGCGAGAGCGCGCGAATGCACTCAAGCAAACACAAACAGCACAGCACGATGCGTATTTTTTTAAATTGACAAAATAAATCAAAAATTAAAATAAGTGGAAAAGGCGAGAGTGCGCGAGCACAAAGGAGCAAAGACAAGCAGCGCAGCTTGATGCGTAGTAAAAAAATAATAAATAGATAACTGGACGACCTCATTAGAAATAAAAACCCAAAAGATTAGATAGACAAACAAACAAACACATAAATGTGGAGAGAAGGGCAGTGCGCGCATGAGCAAAGGTAAACAGCAGACAGACCTGAATCCTTATCTTTACAAGGTCGACCTCAGAACTTTGTTCAGTTTGTCTCGGTGACGGATAATGGAAGGAAGGGCAGGCAACTGGTCGACTTCATTTAAATAAACAAATAAAAAATAAGATAAACTCTCAGGAATAGATAAATAATAACAAAAAAATTGTAAAGTGGAGAAAGCGAGAGCGCGCGAATGCACTCAAGCAAACACAAACAGCACAGCACGATGCGTATTTTTTTTTAAATTGACAAAATAAATCAAAAATAAATCAAAAATAAAAATAAGTGGAAAAGGGCGAGAGTGCGCGAGCACACAGGAGCAAAGACAAGCAGCGCAGCTTGATGCGTATTAAAAAAATAATAAATAGACAACTGGTCGACCTCATTAGAAATAAAAACCCAAAAGATTAGATAGACAAACAAACAAACACATAAATGTGGAGAGAAGGGCAGTGCGCGCATGAGCAAAGGTAAACAGCAGACAGACCTGAATCCTTATCTTTACAAGGTCGACCTCAGAACTTTGTTCAGTTTGTCTCGGTGACGGATAATGGAAGGAAGGGCAGGCAACTGGTCGACTTCATTTAAATAAACAAATAAAAAATAAGATAAACTCTCAGGAATAGATAAATAATAACAAAAAAATTGTAAAGTGGAGAAAGCGAGAGCGCGCGAATGCACTCAAGCAAACACAAACAGCACAGCACGATGCGTATTTTTTTTTAAATTGACAAAATAAATCAAAAATAAATCAAAAATAAAAATAAGTGGAAAAGGCGAGAGTGCGCGAGCACACAGGAGCAAAGACAAGCAGCGCAGCTTGATGCGTATTAAAAAAATAATAAATAGACAACTGGTCGACCTCATTAGAAATAAAAACCCAAAAGATTAGATAGACAAACAAACAAACACATAAATGTGGAGAGAAGGGCAGTGCGCGCAGGAGCAAAGGTAAACAGCAGACAAACCTGAATCCTTATCTTTACAAGGTCGACCTCAGAACTTTGTTCAGTTTGTCTCGGTGACGGATAATGGAAGATAGGGCAGGCAACTGGTCGACTTCATTTAAATAAACAAATAAAAAATAAGATAAACTCTCAGGAATAGATAAATAATAACAAAAAAATTGAAAAGTGGAGAAAGCGAGAGCGCGCGAATGCACTCAAGTAAACACAAACAGCACAGCACGATGCGTATTTTTTTTTATATGACAAAATAAATCAAAAATAAATCAAAAATAAAAATAAGTGGAAAAGGCGAGAGTGCGCGAGCACACAGGAGCAAAGACAAGCAGCGAAGCTTGATGCGTAGTAAAAAAAAATAAATAGACAACTGGTCGACCTCATTAGAAATAAAAACCCAAAAGATTAGATAGACAAACAAACAAACACATAAATGTGGAGAGAAGGGCAGTGCGCGCAGGAGCAAAGGTAAACAGCAGACAGACCTGAATCCTTATCTTTACAAGGTCGACCTCAGAACTTTGTTCAGTTTGTCTCGGTGACGGATAATGGAAGGAAGGGCAGGCAACTGGTCGACTTCATTTAAATAAACAAATAAAAAATAAGATAAACTCTCAGGAATAGATAAATAATAACAAAAAAATTGTAAAGTGGAGAAAGCGAGAGCGCGCGAATGCACTCAAGCAAACACAAACAGCACAGCACGATGCGTATTTTTTTTTAAATTGACAAAATAAATCAAAAATAAAACAAAAATAAAAATAAGTGGAAAAGGCGAGAGTGCGCGAGCACAAAGGAGCAAAGACAAGCAGCGCAGCTTGATGCGTAGTAAAAAAATAATAAATAGATAACTGGTCGACCTCATTAGAAATAAAAACCCAAAAGATTAGATAGACAAACAAACAAACACATAAATGTGGAGAGAAGGGCAGTGCGCGCAGGAGCAAAGGTAAACAGCAGACAGACCTGAATCCTTATCTTTACAAGGTCGACCTCAGAACTTTGTTCAGTTTGTCTCGGTGACGGATAATGGAAGGAAGGGCAGGCAACTGGTCGACTAAATTTAAATAAACAAAAAATAACATAAACTCTCAGGAATAGATAAATAATAACAAAAAAATTGTAAAGTGGAGAAAGCGAGAGCGCGCGAATGCACTCAAGCAAACACAAACAGCACAGCACGATGCGTATTTTTTTTAAATTGACAAAATAAATCAAAAATAAATCAAAAATAAAAATAAGTGGAAAAGGCGAGAGTGCGCGAGCACACAGGAGCAAAGAGAAAGCAGCGCAGCTTGATGCGTAGTAAAAAAAATAATAAATAGACAACTGGTCGACCTCATTAGAAATAAAACCCAAAAGATTAGATAGACAAACAAACAAACACATAAATGTGGAGAGAAGGGCAGAGCGCGCAGGAGCAAAGGTAAACAGCAGACAGACCTGAATCCTTATCTTTACAAGGTCGACCTCAGAACTTTGTTCAGCTTGTCTCGGTGACGGATAATGGAAGGAAGGTCAGGCAACTGGTCGACTTCATTTAAATAAACAAATAAAAAATAACATAAACTCTCAGGAATAGATAAATAATAACAAAAAATTGTAAAGTGGAGAAAGCGAGAGCGCGCGAATGCACTCAAGCAAACACAAACAGCACAGCACGATGCGTATTTTTTTTTAAATTGACAAAATAAATCAAAAATAAAAATAAGTGGAAAAGGCGAGAGTGCGCGAGCACAAAGGAGCAAAGACAAGCAGCGCAGCTTGATGCGTAGTAAAAAAAATAATAAATAGATAACTGGTCGACCTCATTAGAAATAAAAACCCAAAAGATTAGATAGACAAACAAACGAACACATAAATGTGGGAGAGAAGGGCAGTGTGCGCAGGAGCAAAGGTAAACAGCAGACAGACCTGAATCCTTATCTTTACAAGGTCGACCTCAGTACTTTGTTCAGTTTGTCTCGGTGACAGATAATGGAAGGAAGGGCAGGCAACTGGTCGACTTCATTTAAATAAACAAATAAAAAATAAGATAAACTCTCAGGAATAGATAAATAATAACAAAAAATAGTAAAGTGGAGAAAGCGAGAGCGCGCGAATGCACTCAAGCAAACACAAACAGCACAGCACGATGCGTATTTTTTTTTAAAATTGACAAAATAAATCAAAAATAAATCAAAAATAAAATAAGTGGAAAAGGCGAGAGTGCGCCAGCACACAGGAGCAAAGACAAGCAGCGCAGCTTGATGCGTAGTAAAAAAAATAATAAATAGACAACTGGTAGACCTCTTTAGAAATAAAAACCCAAAAGATTAGATAGACAAACAAACAAACACATAAATGTGGAGAGAAGGGCAGTGCGCGCAGGAGCAAAGGTAAACAGCAGACAGACCTGAATCCTTATCTTTACAAGGTCGACCTCAGAACTTTGATCAGTTTGTCTCGGTGACGGATAATGGAAGGAAGGGCAGGCAACTGGTCGACTTCATTTAAATAAACAAATAAAAAATAAGATAAACTCTCAGGAATAGATAAATAATAAAAAAATTTGTAAAGTGGAGAAAGCAAGAGCGCGCGAATGCACTCAAGCAAACACAAACAGCACAGCACGATGCGTATTTTTTTTTAAATTGACAAAATAAATCAAAAATAAATCAAAAATAAAAATAAGTGGAAAAGGCGAGAGTGCGCGAGCACACAGGAGCAAAGACAAGCAGCGCAGCTTGATGCGTAGTAAAAAAAAATAATAAATAGACAACTGGTCGACCTCATTAGAAATAAAAACCCAAAAGATTAGATAGACAAACAAACAAACACATAAATGTGGAGAGAAGGGCAGTGCGCGCAGGAGCAAAGGTAAACAGCTGACAGACCTGAATCCTTATCTTTACAAGGTCGACCTCAGAACTTTGTTCAGTTGTCTCGGTGACGGATAATGGAAGGAAGGGCAGGCAACTGGTCGACTTCATTTAAATAAACAAATAAAAAATAAGATAAACTCTCAGGAATAGATAAATAATAACAAAAAAATTGTAAAGTGGAGAAAGCGAGAGCGCGCGAATGCACTCAAGCAAACACAAACAGCACAGTACATTGCGTATTTTTTTTTTAAATTGACAAAATAAATCAAAATAAATCAAAAATAAAAATAAGTGGAAAAGGCGAGAGGGCGCGAGCACACAGGAGCAAAGTCAAGCAGCGCAGCTTGATGCGTAGTAAAAAAAATAATAAATAGACAACTGGTCGACCTCATTAGAAATAAAAACCCAAAAGATTCGATAGACAAACAAACAAACATATAAATGTGGAGAGAAGGGCAGTGCGCGCAGGAGCAAAGGTAAACAGCAGACAGACCTGAATCCTTATCTTTACAAGGTCGACCTCAGAACTTTGTTCAGTTTGTCTCGGTGACGGATAATGGAAGGAAGGGCAGGCAACTGGTCGACTTCATTTAAATAAACAAATAAAAAATAAGATAAACTCTCAGGAATAGATAAATAATAACAAAAAAATTGTAAAGTGGAGAAAGCGAGAGCGCGCGAATGCACTCAAGCAAACACAAACAGCACAGCACGATGCGTATTTTTTTTTAAATTGACAAAATAAATCAAAAATAAATCAAAAATAAAAATAAGTGGAAAAGGCGAGAGTGCGCAAGCACACAGGAGCAAAGACAAGCAGCGAAGCTTGATGCGTAGTAAAAAAAAATAAATAGACAACTGTCGACCTCATTAGAAATAAAAACCCAAAAGATTAGATAGACAAACAAACAAACACATAAATGTGGAGAGAAGGGCAGTGCGCGCAGGAGCAAAGGTAAACAGCAGACAGGTCGACCTCATTAGAAATAAAAACCCAAAAGATTAGATAGACAAACAAACAAACACATAAATGTGGAGAGAAGGGCAGAGCGCGCAGGAGCAAAGGTAAACAGCAGACAGACCTGAATCCTTATCTTTACAAGGTCGACCTCAGAACTTTGTTCAGTTTGTCTCGGTGACGGATAATGGAAGGAAGGGCAGGCAACTGGTCGACTTCATTTAAATAAACAAATAAAAAATAAGATAAACTCTCAGGAATAGATAAATAATAACAAAAAATTGTAAAGTGGAGAAAGCGAGAGCGCGCGAATGCACTCAAGCAAACACAAACAGCACAGCACGATGCGTATTTTTTTTTTAAAATTGACAAAATAAATCAAAAATAAATCAAAAATAAAAATAAGTGGAAAAGGCGAGAGTGCGCGAGCACACAGGAGCAAAGACAAGCAGCGCAGCTTGATGCGTAGTAAAAAAAATAATAAATAGACAACTGGTAGACCTCTTTAGAAATAAAAACCCAAAAGATTAGATAGACAAACAAACAAACACATAAATGTGGAGAGAAGGGCAGTGCGCGCAGGAGCAAAGGTAAACAGCAGACAGACCTGAATCCTTATCTTTACAAGGACGACCTCAGAACTTTGTTCAGTTTGTCTCGGTGACGGATAATGGAAGGAAGGGCAGGCAACTCGTCGACTTCATTTAAATAAACAAATAAAAAATAAGATAAACTCTCAGGAATAGATAAATAATAACAAAAAAATTGTAAAGTGGAGAAAGCGAGGAGCGCGCGAATGCACTCAAGCAAACACAAACAGCACAGTACATTGCGTATTTTTTTTTAAATTGACAAAATAAATCAAAAATAAATCAAAAATAAAAATAAGTGGAAAAGGCGAGAGGGCGCGAGCACACAGGAGCAAAGTCAAGCAGCGCAGCTTGATGCGTAGTAAAAAAAATAATAAATAGACAACTGGTCGACCTCATTAGAAATAAAAACCCAAAAGATTCGATAGACAAACAAACAAACATATAAATGTGGAGAGAAGGGCAGTGCGCGCAGGAGCAAAGGTAAACAGCAGACAGACCTGAATCCTTAACTTTACAAGGTCGACCTCAGAACTTTGTTCAGTTTGTCTCGGTGACGGATAATGTAAGGAAGGGCAGGCAACTGGTCGACTTCATTTAAATAAACAAATAAAAAATAACATAAACTCTCAGGAATAGATAAATAATAACAAAAAATTGTAAAGTGGAGAAAGCGAGAGCGCGCGAATGCACTCAAGCAAACACAAACAGCACAGCACGATGCGTATTTTTTTTAAATTGACAAAATAAATCAAAAATTAAAATAAGTGGAAAAGGCGAGAGTGCGCGAGCACAAAGGAGCAAAGACAAGCAGCGCAGCTTGATGCGTAGTAAAAAAATAATAAATAGATAACTGGTCGACCTCATTAGAAATAAAAACCCAAAAGATTAGATAGACAAACAAACAAACACATAAATGTGGAGAGAAGGGCAGTGCGCGCATGAGCAAAGGTAAACAGCAGACAGACCTGAATCCTTATCTTTACAAGGTCGACCTCAGAACTTTGTTCAGTTTGTCTCGGTGACGGATAATGGAAGGAAGGGCAGGCAACTGGTCGACTTCATTTAAATAAACAAATAAAAAATAAGATAAACTCTCAGGAATAGATAAATAATAACAAAAAAATTGTAAAGTGGAGAAAGCGAGAGCGCGCGAATGCACTCAAGCAAACACAAACAGCACAGCACGATGCGTATTTTTTTTTAAATTGACAAAATAAATCAAAAATAAATCAAAAATAAAAATAAGTGGAAAAGGCGAGAGTGCGCGAGCACACAGGAGCAAAGACAAGCAGCGCAGCTTGATGCGTATTAAAAAAATAATAAATAGACAACTGGTCGACCTCATTAGAAAAAAAAACCCAAAAGATTAGATAGACAAACAAACAAACACATAAATGTGGAGAGAAGGGCAGTGCGCGCAGGAGCAAAGGTAAACATCAGACAGACCTGAATCCTTATCTTTACAAGGTCGACCTCAGAACTTTGTTCAGTTTGTCTCGGTGACGGATAATGGAAGGAAGGGCAGGCAACTGGTCGACTTCATTTAAATAAACAAATAAAAATAAGATAAACTCTCAGGAATAGATAAATAATAACAAAAAAATTGAAAAGTGGAGAAAGCGAGATCGCGCGAATGCACTCAAGTAAACACAAGCAGCACAGCACGATGCGTATTTTTTTTATATTGACAAAATAAATCAAAAATAAATCAAAAATAAAAATAAGTGGATAGGCGAGAGTGCGCGAGCACACAGGAGCAAAGACAAGCAGCGAAGCTTGATGCGTAGTAAAAAAAAATAAATAGACAACTGGTCGACCTCATTAGAAATAAAAACCCAAAAGATTAGATAGACAAACAAACAAACACATAAATGTGGAGAGAAGGGCAGTGCGCGCAGGAGCAAAGGTAAACAGCAGACAGACCTGAATCCTTATCTTTACAAGGTCGACCTCAGAACTTTGTTCATTTTGTCTCGGTGACGGATAATGGAAGGAAGGGCAGGCAAATGGTCGACTTCATTTGAATAAACAAATAAAAAATAAGATAAACTCTCAGGAATAGATAAATAATAACAAAAAAATTGTAAAGTTGAGAAAGCGAGAGCGCGCGAATGCACTCAAGCAAACACAAACAGCACAGCACGATGCGTATTTTTTTAAATTGACAAAATAAATCAAAAATAAATCAAAAATAAAAATAAGTGGAAAAGGCGAGAGTGCGCGAGCACACAGGAGCAAAGACAAGCAGTACAGCTTGATGCGTAGTAAAAAAAAATAATAAATAGACAACTGGTCGACGTCATTAGAAATAAAACCCCAAAAGATTAGATAGACAAACAAACAAACACATAAATGTGGAGAGAAGGGCAGTGCGCGCAGGAGCAAAGGTAAACAGCAGACAGACCTGAATCCTTATCTTTACAAGGTCGACCTCAGAACTTTGTTCAGTTTGTCTCGGTGACGGATAATGGAAGGAAGGGCAGGCAACTGGTCGACTTCATTTAAATAAACAAATAAAAAATAACATAAACTCTCAGGAATAGATAAATAATAACAAATAATTGTAAAGTGGAGAAAGCGAGAGCGCGCGAATGCACTCAAGCAAACACAAACAGCACAGCACAATGCGTATTTTTTTTTAAATTGACAAAATAAATCAAAAATAAAAGTAAGTGGAAAAGGCGAGAGTGCGCGAGCACACAGGAGCAAAGACAAGCAGCGCAGCTTGATGCGTAGAAAAAAAAATAATAAATAGACAACTGGTCGACCTCATTAGAAATAAAAACCCAAAAGATTAGATAGACAAACAAACAAACACATAAATGTGGAGAGAAGGGCAGTGCGCGCAGGAGCAAAGGTAAACAGCAGACAGACCTGAATCCTTATCTTTACAAGGTCGACCTCAGAACTTTGTTCAGTTTGTCTCGGTGACGGATAATGGAAGGAAGGGCAGGCAACTGGTCGACTTCATTTAAATAAACAAATAAAAAATAAGATAAACTCTCAGGAATAGATAAATAATAACAAAAAAATTGTAAAGTGGAGAAAGCGAGAGCGCGCGAATGCACTCAAGCAAACACAAACAGCACAGCACGATGCGTATTTTTTTTTAAATTGACAAAATAAATCAAAAATAAATCAAAAATAAAAATAAGTGGAAAAGGCGAGAGTGCGCGAGCACACAGGAGCAAAGACAAGCAGCGCAGCTTGATGCGTATTAAAAAAATAATAAATAGACAACTGGTCGACCTCATTAGAAATAAAAACCCAAAAGATTAGATAGACAAACAAACAAACACATAAATGTGGAGAGAAGGGCAGTGCGCGCAGGAGCAAAGGTAAACATCAGACAGACCTGAATCCTTATCTTTACAAGGTCGACCTCAGAACTTTGTTCAGTTTGTCTCGGTGACGGATAATGGAAGGAAGGGCAGGCAACTGGTCGACTTCATTTAAATAAACAAATAAAAATAAGATAAACTCTCAGGAATAGATAAATAATAACAAAAAAATTGAAAAGTGGAGAAAGCGAGATCGCGCGAATGCACTCAAGTAAACACAAGCAGCACAGCACGATGCGTATTTTTTTTATATTGACAAAATAAATCAAAAATAAATCAAAAATAAAAATAAGTGGAAAAGGCGAGAGTGCGCGAGCACACAGGAGCAAAGACAAGCAGCGAAGCTTGATGCGTAGTAAAAAAAAATAAATAGACAACTGGTCGACCTCATTAGAAATAAAAACCCAAAAGATTAGATAGACAAACAAACAAACACATAAATGTGGAGAGAAGGGCAGTGCGCGCAGGAGCAAAGGTAAACAGCAGACAGACCTGAATCCTTATCTTTACAAGGTCGACCTCAGAACTTTGTTCAGTTTGTCTCGGTGACGGATAATGGAAGGAAGGGCAGGCAACTGGTCGACTTCATTTAAATAAACAAATAAAAAATAAGATAAACTCTCAGGAATAGATAAATAATACCAAAAAAATTGTAAAGTGGAGAAAGCGAGAGCGCGCGAATGCACTCAAGCAAACACAAACAGCACAGCACGATGCATATTTTTTTTAAATTGACAAAATAAATCAAAAATAAATCAAAAATAAAAATAAGTGGAAAAGGCGAGAGTGCGCGAGCACACAGGAGCAAAGACAAGCAGAGCAGCTTGATGCGTAGTAAAAAAAATAATAAATAGATAACTGGTCGAAGTCAGTAGAAATAAAAACCCAAAAGATTAGATAGACAAACAAACAAACACATAAATGTGGAGAGAAGGGCAGTGCGCGCAGGAGCAAAGGTAAACAGCAGACAGACCTGAATCCTTATCTTTACAAGGTCGACCTCAGAACTTTGTTCAGTTTGTCTCGGTGACGGATAATGGAAGGAAGGGCAGGCAACTGGTCGACTTCATTTAAATAAACAAATAAAAATTAATATAAACTCTCAGGAATAGATAAATAATAACAAAATTTGTAAAGTGTAGAAAGCGAGAGCGCGCGAATGCACTCAAGCAAACACAAACAGCACAGCACGATGCGTATTTTTTTTTAAATTGACAAAATAAATCAAAAATAAATCAAAAATAAAAATAAGTGGAAAAGGCGAGAGTGCGCGAGCACACAGGAGCAAAGACAAGCAGCGCAGCTTGATGCGTAGAAAAAAAAATAATAAATAGACAACTGGTCGACCTCATTAGAAATAAAAACCCAAAAGATTAGATAGACAAACAAACAAACACATAAATGTGGAGAGAAGGGCAGAGCGCGCAGGAGCAAAGGTAAACAGCAGACAGACCTGAATCCTTATCTTTACAAGGTCGACCTCAGAACTTTGTTCAGTTTGTCTCGGTGACGGATAATGGAAGGAAGGGCAGGCAACTGGTCGACTTCATTTAAATAAACAAATGAAAAATATCATAAACTCTCAGGAATAGATAAATAATAACAAAAAAATTGTAAAGTGGAGAAAGCGAGAGCGCGCGAATGCACTCAAGCAAACACAAACAGCACAGCACGATGCGTATTTTTTTTTAAATTGACAAAATAAATCAAAAATAAAAATAAGTGGAAAAGGCGAGAGTGCGCGAGCACACAGGAGCAAAGACAAGCAGCGCAGCTTGATGCGTAGTAAAAAAAATAATAAATAGACAACTGGTCGACCTCATTAGAAATAAAAACCCAAAAGATTAGATAGACAAACAAACAAACACATAAATGTGGAGAGAAGGGCAGAGCGCGCAGGAGCAAAGGTAAACAGCAGACAGACCTGAATCCTTATCTTTACAAGGTCGACCTCAGAACTTTGTTCAGTTTGTCTCGGTGACGGATAATGGAAGGAAGGGCAGGCAACTGGTCGACTTCATTTAAATAAACAAATAAAAAATAACATAAACTCTCTGGAATAGATAAATAATAACAAAAAATTGTAAAGTGGAGAAAGCGAGAGCGCGCGAATGCACTCAAGCAAACACAAACAGCACAGCACGATGCGTATTTTTTTTTTAAATTGACAAAATAAATCAAAAATAAAAATAAGTGGAAAAGGCGAGAGTGCGCGAGCACAAAGGAGCAAAGAAAAGCAGCGCAGCTTGATGCGTAGTAAAAAAAATAATGAATAGATAACTGGTAGACCTCATTAGAAATAAAAACCCAAAAGATTAGATAGACAAACAAACAAACACATAAATGTGGAGAGAAGGGCAGTGCGCGCAGGAGCAAAGGTAAACATCAGACAGACCTGAATCCTTATCTTTACAAGGTCGACCTCAGAACTTTGTTCAGTTTGTCTCGGTGACGGATAATGGAAGGAAGGGCAGGCAACTGGTCGACTTCATTTAAATAAACAAATAAAAATAAGATAAACTCTCAGGAATAGATAAATAATAACAAAAAAATTGAAAAGTGGAGAAAGCGAGATCGCGCGAATGCACTCAAGTAAACACAAGCAGCACAGCACGATGCGTATTTTTTTTATATTGACAAAATAAATCAAAAATAAATCAAAAATAAAAATAAGTGGAAAAGGCGAGAGTGCGCGAGCACACAGGAGCAAAGACAAGCAGCGAAGCTTGATGCGTAGTAAAAAAAAATAAATAGACAACTGGTCGACCTCATTAGAAATAAAAACCCAAAAGATTAGATAGACAAACAAACAAACACATAAATGTGGAGAGAAGGGCAGTGCGCGCAGGAGCAAAGGTAAACAGCAGACAGACCTGAATCCTTATCTTTACAAGGTCGACCTCAGAACTTTGTTCAGTTTGTCTCGGTGACGGATAATGGAAGGAAGGGCAGGCAACTGGTCGACTTCATTTAAATAAACAAATAAAAAATAAGATAAACTCTCAGGAATAGATAAATAATACCAAAAAAATTGTAAAGTGGAGAAAGCGAGAGCGCGCGAATGCACTCAAGCAAACACAAACAGCACAGCACGATGCATATTTTTTTTAAATTGACAAAATAAATCAAAAATAAATCAAAAATAAAAATAAGTGGAAAAGGCGAGAGTGCGCGAGCACACAGGAGCAAAGACAAGCAGAGCAGCTTGATGCGTAGTAAAAAAAATAATAAATAGATAACTGGTCGAAGTCAGTAGAAATAAAAACCCAAAAGATTAGATAGACAAACAAACAAACACATAAATGTGGAGAGAAGGGCAGTGCGCGCAGGAGCAAAGGTAAACAGCAGACAGACCTGAATCCTTATCTTTACAAGGTCGACCTCAGAACTTTGTTCAGTTTGTCTCGGTGACGGATAATGGAAGGAAGGGCAGGCAACTGGTCGACTTCATTTAAATAAACAAATAAAAATTAATATAAACTCTCAGGAATAGATAAATAATAACAAAATTTGTAAAGTGGAGAAAGCGAGAGCGCGCGAATGCACTCAAGCAAACACAAACAGCACAGCACGATGCGTATTTTTTTTTAAATTGACAAAATAAATCAAAAATAAATCAAAAATAAAAATAAGTGGAAAAGGCGAGAGTGCGCGAGCACACAGGAGCAAAGACAAGCAGCGCAGCTTGATGCGTAGAAAAAAAAATAATAAATAGACAACTGGTCGACCTCATTAGAAATAAAAACCCAAAAGATTAGATAGACAAACAAACAAACACATAAATGTGGAGAGAAGGGCAGAGCGCGCAGGAGCAAAGGTAAACAGCAGACAGACCTGAATCCTTATCTTTACAAGGTCGACCTCAGAACTTTGTTCAGTTTGTCTCGGTGACGGATAATGGAAGGAAGGGCAGGCAACTGGTCGACTTCATTTAAATAAACAAATAAAAAATATCATAAACTCTCAGGAATAGATAAATAATAACAAAAAAATTGTAAAGTGGAGAAAGCGAGAGCGCGCGAATGCACTCAAGCAAACACAAACAGCACAGCACGATGCGTATTTTTTTTTAAATTGACAAAATAAATCAAAAATAAAAATAAGTGGAAAAGGCGAGAGTGCGCGAGCACACAGGAGCAAAGACAAGCAGCGCAGCTTGATGCGTAGTAAAAAAAATAATAAATAGACAACTGGTCGACCTCATTAGAAATAAAAACCCAAAAGATTAGATAGACAAACAAACAAACACATAAATGTGGAGAGAAGGGCAGAGCGCGCAGGAGCAAAGGTAAACAGCAGACAGACCTGAATCCTTATCTTTACAAGGTCGACCTCAGAACTTTGTTCAGTTTGTCTCGGTGACGGATAATGGAAGGAAGGGCAGGCAACTGGTCGACTTCATTTAAATAAACAAATAAAAAATAACATAAACTCTCTGGAATAGATAAATAATAACAAAAAATTGTAAAGTGGAGAAAGCGAGAGCGCGCGAATGCACTCAAGCTAACACAAACAGCACAGCACGATGCGTATTTTTTTTTAAATTGACAAAATAAATCAAAAATAAAAATAAGTGGAAAAGGCGAGAGTGCGCGAGCACAAAGGAGCAAAGAAAAGCAGCGCAGCTTGATGCGTAGTAAAAAAAATAATGAATAGATAACTGGTAGACCTCATTAGAAATAAAAACCCAAAAGATTAGATAGACAAACAAACAAACACATAAATGTGGAGAGAGGCAGTGCGCGCAGGAGCAAAGGTAAACAGCTGACAGACCTGAATCCTTATCTTTACAAGGTCGACCTCAGAACTTTGTTCAGTTTGTCTCGGTGACGGATAATGGAAGGAAGGGCAGGCAACTGGTCGACTTCATTTAAATAAACAAATAAAAAATAAGATAAACTCTCAGGAATAGATAAATAATAACAAAAACATTGTAAAGTGGAGAAAGCGAGAGCGCGCGAATGCACTCAAGCAAACACAAACAGCACAGCACGATGCGTATTTTTTTTAAATTGACAAAATAAATCAAAAATAAATCAAAAATAAAAATAAGTGGAAAAGGCGAGAGTGCGCGAGCACACATGAGCAAAGACAAGCAGCGCAGCTTGATGCGTAGTAAAAAAAATAATAAATAGATAACTGGTCGACCTCATTAGAAATAGAAACCCAAAAGATTAGATAGACAAACAAACAAACACATAAATGTGGAGAGAAGGGCAGTGCGCGCAGGAGCAAAGGTAAACAGCAGACAGACCTGAATCCTTATCTTTACAAGGTCGACCTCAGAACTTTGTTCAGTTTGTCTCGGTGACGGATAATGTAAGGAAGGGCAGGCAACTGGTCGACTTCATTTAAATAAACAAATAAAAAAATAAGATAAACTCTCAGGAATAGATAAATAATAACAAAAAAATTGTGAAGTGGAGAAAGCGAGAGCGCGCGAATGCACTCAAGCAAACACAAACAGCACAGCACGATGCGTATTTTTTTTTAAAATTGACAAAATAAATCAAAAATAAAAATAAGTGGAAAAGGCGAGAGGGCGCGAGCACACAGGAGCAAAGACAAGCAGCGCAGCTTGATGCGTAGTAAAAAAAATAATAAATAGACAACTGGTCGACCTCATTAGAAATAAAAACCCAAAAATTAGATAGACAAACAAACAAACACATAAATGTGGAGAGAAGGGCAGTGCGCGCAGGAGCAAAGGTAAACAGCAGACAGACCTGAATCCTTATCTTTACAAGGTCGACCTCAGAACTTTGTTCAGTTTGTCTCGGTGACGGATAATGGAAGGAAGGGCAGGCAACTGGTCGACTTCATTTAAATAAACAAATGAAATATAAGATAAACTCTCAGGAATAGATAAATAATAACAAAAAAATTGTAAATTGGACAAAGCGAGAGCGCGCGAATGCAATCAAGCAAACACAAACAGCACAGCACGATGCGTTTTTTTTTAAATAGACAAAATAAATCAAAAATAAAAATAAGTGGAAAAGGCGAGAGTGCGCGAGCACAAAGGAGCAAAGACAAGCAGCGCAGCTTGATGCGTAGTAAAAAAAATAATAAATAGATAACTGGTCGACCTCATTAGAAATAAAAACCCAAAAGATTAGATAGACAAACAAACAAACACATAAATGTGGATAGAAGGGCAGTGCGCGCAGGAGCAAAGGTAAACAGCAGACAGACCTGAATCCTTATCTTTACAAGGTCGACCTCAGAACTTTGTTCAGTTTGTCTCGGTGACGGATAATGGAAGGAAGGGCAGGCAACTGGTCGACTTCATTTAAATAAACAAATAAAAAATAAGATAAACTCTCAGGAATAGATAAATAATAACAAAAACATTGTAAAGTGGAGAAAGCGAGAGCGCGCGAATGCACTCAAGCAAACACAAACAGCACAGCACGATGCGTATTTTTTTTTAATTGACAAAATAAATCAAAAATAAATCAAAAATAAAAATAAGTGGAAAAGGCGAGAGTGCGCGAGCACACAGGAGCAAAGACAAGCAGCGCAGCTTGATGCGTAGTAAAAAAAATAATAAATAGATAACTGGTCGACCTCATTAGAAATAGAAACCCAAAAGATTAGATAGACAAACAAACAAACACATAAATGTGGAGAGAAGGGCAGTGCGCGCAGGAGCAAAGGTAAACAGCAGACAGACCTGAATCCTTATCTTTACAAGGTCGACCTCAGAACTTTGTTCAGTTTGTCTCGTTGACGGATAATGTAAGGAAGGGCAGGCAACTGGTCGACTTCATTTAAATAAACAAATAAAAATAAGATAAACTCTCAGGAATAGATAAATAATAACAAAAAAATTGTAAAGTGGAGAAAGCGAGAGCGCGCGAATGCACTCAAGCAAACACAAACAGCACAGCACGATGCGTATTTTTTTTTTAAATTGACAAAATAAATCAAAAATAAAAATAAGTGGAAAAGGCGAGAGGGCGCGAGCACACAGGAGCAAAGACAAGCAGCGCAGTTTGATGCGTAGTAAAAAAAATAATAAATAGACAACTGGTCCACCTCATTAGAAATAAAAACCCAAAAGATTAGATAGACAAACAAACAAACACATAAATGTGGAGAGAAGGGCAGTGCGCGCAGGAGCAAAGGTAAAGAGCAGACAGACCTGAATCCTTATCTTTACAAGGTCGACCTCAGAACTTTGTTCAGTTTGTCTCGGTGACGGATAATGGAAGGAAGGGCAGGCAACTGGTCGACTTCATTTAAATAAACAAATAAAAAATAAGATAAACTCTCAGGAATAGATAAATAATAACAAAAAAATTGTAAAGTGGAGAAAGCGAGAGCGCGCGAATGCACTCAAGCAAACACAAACAGCACAGCACGATGCGTATTTTTTTTTAAATTGACAAAATAAATCAAAAATAAATCAAAAATAAAAATAAGTGGAAAAGGCGAGAGTGCGCAAGCACACAGGAGCAAAGACAAGCAGCGAAGCTTGATGCGTAGTAAAAAAAAATAAATAGACAACTGGTCGACCTCATTAGAAATAAAAACCCAAAAGATTAGATAGACAAACAAACAAACACATAAATGTGGAGAGAAGGGCAGTGCGCGCAGGAGCAAAGGTAAACAGCAGACAGGTCGACCTCATTAGAAATAAAAACCCAAAAGATTAGATAGACAAACAAACAAACACATAAATGTGGAGAGAAGGGCAGAGCGCGCAGGAGCAAAGGTAAACAGCAGACAGACCTGAATCCTTATCTTTACAAGGTCGACCTCAGAACTTTGTTCAGTTTGTCTCGGTGACGGATAATGGAAGGAAGGGCAGGCAACTGGTCGACTTCATTTAAATAAACAAATAAAAAATAAGATAAACTCTCAGGAATAGATAAATAATAACAAAAAATTGTAAAGTGGAGAAAGCGAGAGCGCGCGAATGCACTCAAGCAAACACAAACAGCACAGCACGATGCGTATTTTTTTTTTAAAATTGACAAAATAAATCAAAAATAAATCAAAAATAAAAATAAGTGGAAAAGGCGAGAGTGCGCGAGCACACAGGAGCAAAGACAAGCAGCGCAGCTTGATGCGTAGTAAAAAAAATAATAAATAGACAACTGGTAGACCTCTTTAGAAATAAAAACCCAAAAGATTAGATAGACAAACAAACAAACACATAAATGTGGAGAGAAGGGCAGTGCGCGCAGGAGCAAAGGTAAACAGCAGACAGACCTGAATCCTTATCTTTACAAGGACGACCTCAGAACTTTGTTCAGTTTGTCTCGGTGACGGATAATGGAAGGAAGGGCAGGCAACTCGTCGACTTCATTTAAATAAACAAATAAAAAATAAGATAAACTCTCAGGAATAGATAAATAATAACAAAAAAATTGTAAAGTGGAGAAAGCGAGAGCGCGCGAATGCACTCAAGCAAACACAAACAGCACAGTACATTGCGTATTTTTTTTTAAATTGACAAAATAAATCAAAAATAAATCAAAAATAAAAATAAGTGGAAAAGGCGAGAGGGCGCGAGCACACAGGAGCAAAGTCAAGCAGCGCAGCTTGATGCGTAGTAAAAAAAATAATAAATAGACAACTGGTCGACCTCATTAGAAATAAAAACCCAAAAGATTCGATAGACAAACAAACAAACATATAAATGTGGAGAGAAGGGCAGTGCGCGCAGGAGCAAAGGTAAACAGCAGACAGACCTGAATCCTTAACTTTACAAGGTCGACCTCAGAACTTTGTTCAGTTTGTCTCGGTGACGGATAATGGAAGGAAGGGCAGGCAACTGGTCGACTTCATTTAAATAAACAAATAAAAAATAACATAAACTCTCAGGAATAGATAAATAATAACAAAAAATTGTAAAGTGGAGAAAGCGAGAGCGCGCGAATGCACTCAAGCAAACACAAACAGCACAGCACGATGCGTATTTTTTTTAAATTGACAAAATAAATCAAAAATTAAAATAAGTGGAAAAGGCGAGAGTGCGCGAGCACAAAGGAGCAAAGACAAGCAGCGCAGCTTGATGCGTAGTAAAAAAATAATAAATAGATAACTGGTCGACCTCATTAGAAATAAAAACCCAAAAGATTAGATAGACAAACAAACAAACACATAAATGTGGAGAGAAGGGCAGTGCGCGCATGAGCAAAGGTAAACAGCAGACAGACCTGAATCCTTATCTTTACAAGGTCGACCTCAGAACTTTGTTCAGTTTGTCTCGGTGACGGATAATGGAAGGAAGGGCAGGCAACTGGTCGACTTCATTTAAATAAACAAATAAAAAATAAGATAAACTCTCAGGAATAGATAAATAATAACAAAAAAATTGTAAAGTGGAGAAAGCGAGAGCGCGCGAATGCACTCAAGCAAACACAAACAGCACAGCACGATGCGTATTTTTTTTTAAATTGACAAAATAAATCAAAAATAAATCAAAAATAAAAATAAGTGGAAAAGGCGAGAGTGCGCGAGCACACAGGAGCAAAGACAAGCAGCGCAGCTTGATGCGTATTAAAAAAATAATAAATAGACAACTGGTCGACCTCATTAGAAAAAAAAACCCAAAAGATTAGATAGACAAACAAACAAACACATAAATGTGGAGAGAAGGGCAGTGCGCGCAGGAGCAAAGGTAAACATCAGACAGACCTGAATCCTTATCTTTACAAGGTCGACCTCAGAACTTTGTTCAGTTTGTCTCGGTGACGGATAATGGAAGGAAGGGCAGGCAACTGGTCGACTTCATTTAAATAAACAAATAAAAATAAGATAAACTCTCAGGAATAGATAAATAATAACAAAAAAATTGAAAAGTGGAGAAAGCGAGATCGCGCGAATGCACTCAAGTAAACACAAGCAGCACAGCACGATGCGTATTTTTTTTATATTGACAAAATAAATCAAAAATAAATCAAAAATAAAAATAAGTGGAAAAGGCGAGAGTGCGCGAGCACACAGGAGCAAAGACAAGCAGCGAAGCTTGATGCGTAGTAAAAAAAAATAAATAGACAACTGGTCGACCTCATTAGAAATAAAAACCCAAAAGATTAGATAGACAAACAAACAAACACATAAATGTGGAGAGAAGGGCAGTGCGCGCAGGAGCAAAGGTAAACAGCAGACAGACCTGAATCCTTATCTTTACAAGGTCGACCTCAGAACTTTGTTCATTTTGTCTCGGTGACGGATAATGGAAGGAAGGGCAGGCAAATGGTCGACTTCATTTGAATAAACAAATAAAAAATAAGATAAACTCTCAGGAATAGATAAATAATAACAAAAAAATTGTAAAGTTGAGAAAGCGAGAGCGCGCGAATGCACTCAAGCAAACACAAACAGCACAGCACGATGCGTATTTTTTTAAATTGACAAAATAAATCAAAAATAAATCAAAAATAAAAATAAGTGGAAAAGGCGAGAGTGCGCGAGCACACAGGAGCAAAGACAAGCAGTACAGCTTGATGCGTAGTAAAAAAAAATAATAAATAGACAACTGGTCGACGTCATTAGAAATAAAACCCCAAAAGATTAGATAGACAAACAAACAAACACATAAATGTGGAGAGAAGGGCAGTGCGCGCAGGAGCAAAGGTAAACAGCAGACAGACCTGAATCCTTATCTTTACAAGGTCGACCTCAGAACTTTGTTCAGTTTGTCTCGGTGACGGATAATGGAAGGAAGGGCAGGCAACTGGTCGACTTCATTTAAATAAACAAATAAAAAATAACATAAACTCTCAGGAATAGATAAATAATAACAAATAATTGTAAAGTGGAGAAAGCGAGAGCGCGCGAATGCACTCAAGCAAACACAAACAGCACAGCACAATGCGTATTTTTTTTTAAATTGACAAAATAAATCAAAAATAAAAGTAAGTGGAAAAGGCGAGAGTGCGCGAGCACACAGGAGCAAAGACAAGCAGCGCAGCTTGATGCGTAGAAAAAAAAATAATAAATAGACAACTGGTCGACCTCATTAGAAATAAAAACCCAAAAGATTAGATAGACAAACAAACAAACACATAAATGTGGAGAGAAGGGCAGTGCGCGCAGGAGCAAAGGTAAACAGCAGACAGACCTGAATCCTTATCTTTACAAGGTCGACCTCAGAACTTTGTTCAGTTTGTCTCGGTGACGGATAATGGAAGGAAGGGCAGGCAACTGGTCGACTTCATTTAAATAAACAAATAAAAAATAAGATAAACTCTCAGGAATAGATAAATAATAACAAAAAAATTGTAAAGTGGAGAAAGCGAGAGCGCGCGAATGCACTCAAGCAAACACAAACAGCACAGCACGATGCGTATTTTTTTTTAAATTGACAAAATAAATCAAAAATAAATCAAAAATAAAAATAAGTGGAAAAGGCGAGAGTGCGCGAGCACACAGGAGCAAAGACAAGCAGCGCAGCTTGATGCGTATTAAAAAAATAATAAATAGACAACTGGTCGACCTCATTAGAAATAAAAACCCAAAAGATTAGATAGACAAACAAACAAACACATAAATGTGGAGAGAAGGGCAGTGCGCGCAGGAGCAAAGGTAAACATCAGACAGACCTGAATCCTTATCTTTACAAGGTCGACCTCAGAACTTTGTTCAGTTTGTCTCGGTGACGGATAATGGAAGGAAGGGCAGGCAACTGGTCGACTTCATTTAAATAAACAAATAAAAATAAGATAAACTCTCAGGAATAGATAAATAATAACAAAAAAATTGAAAAGTGGAGAAAGCGAGATCGCGCGAATGCACTCAAGTAAACACAAGCAGCACAGCACGATGCGTATTTTTTTTATATTGACAAAATAAATCAAAAATAAATCAAAAATAAAAATAAGTGGAAAAGGCGAGAGTGCGCGAGCACACAGGAGCAAAGACAAGCAGCGAAGCTTGATGCGTAGTAAAAAAAAATAAATAGACAACTGGTCGACCTCATTAGAAATAAAAACCCAAAAGATTAGATAGACAAACAAACAAACACATAAATGTGGAGAGAAGGGCAGTGCGCGCAGGAGCAAAGGTAAACAGCAGACAGACCTGAATCCTTATCTTTACAAGGTCGACCTCAGAACTTTGTTCAGTTTGTCTCGGTGACGGATAATGGAAGGAAGGGCAGGCAACTGGTCGACTTCATTTAAATAAACAAATAAAAAATAAGATAAACTCTCAGGAATAGATAAATAATACCAAAAAAATTGTAAAGTGGAGAAAGCGAGAGCGCGCGAATGCACTCAAGCAAACACAAACAGCACAGCACGATGCATATTTTTTTTAAATTGACAAAATAAATCAAAAATAAATCAAAAATAAAAATAAGTGGAAAAGGCGAGAGTGCGCGAGCACACAGGAGCAAAGACAAGCAGAGCAGCTTGATGCGTAGTAAAAAAAATAATAAATAGATAACTGGTCGAAGTCAGTAGAAATAAAAACCCAAAAGATTAGATAGACAAACAAACAAACACATAAATGTGGAGAGAAGGGCAGTGCGCGCAGGAGCAAAGGTAAACAGCAGACAGACCTGAATCCTTATCTTTACAAGGTCGACCTCAGAACTTTGTTCAGTTTGTCTCGGTGACGGATAATGGAAGGAAGGGCAGGCAACTGGTCGACTTCATTTAAATAAACAAATAAAAATTAATATAAACTCTCAGGAATAGATAAATAATAACAAAATTTGTAAAGTGTAGAAAGCGAGAGCGCGCGAATGCACTCAAGCAAACACAAACAGCACAGCACGATGCGTATTTTTTTTTAAATTGACAAAATAAATCAAAAATAAATCAAAAATAAAAATAAGTGGAAAAGGCGAGAGTGCGCGAGCACACAGGAGCAAAGACAAGCAGCGCAGCTTGATGCGTAGAAAAAAAAATAATAAATAGACAACTGGTCGACCTCATTAGAAATAAAAACCCAAAAGATTAGATAGACAAACAAACAAACACATAAATGTGGAGAGAAGGGCAGAGCGCGCAGGAGCAAAGGTAAACAGCAGACAGACCTGAATCCTTATCTTTACAAGGTCGACCTCAGAACTTTGTTCAGTTTGTCTCGGTGACGGATAATGGAAGGAAGGGCAGGCAACTGGTCGACTTCATTTAAATAAACAAATGAAAAATATCATAAACTCTCAGGAATAGATAAATAATAACAAAAAAATTGTAAAGTGGAGAAAGCGAGAGCGCGCGAATGCACTCAAGCAAACACAAACAGCACAGCACGATGCGTATTTTTTTTTAAATTGACAAAATAAATCAAAAATAAAAATAAGTGGAAAAGGCGAGAGTGCGCGAGCACACAGGAGCAAAGACAAGCAGCGCAGCTTGATGCGTAGTAAAAAAAATAATAAATAGACAACTGGTCGACCTCATTAGAAATAAAAACCCAAAAGATTAGATAGACAAACAAACAAACACATAAATGTGGAGAGAAGGGCAGAGCGCGCAGGAGCAAAGGTAAACAGCAGACAGACCTGAATCCTTATCTTTACAAGGTCGACCTCAGAACTTTGTTCAGTTTGTCTCGGTGACGGATAATGGAAGGAAGGGCAGGCAACTGGTCGACTTCATTTAAATAAACAAATAAAAAATAACATAAACTCTCTGGAATAGATAAATAATAACAAAAAATTGTAAAGTGGAGAAAGCGAGAGCGCGCGAATGCACTCAAGCAAACACAAACAGCACAGCACGATGCGTATTTTTTTTTTAAATTGACAAAATAAATCAAAAATAAAAATAAGTGGAAAAGGCGAGAGTGCGCGAGCACAAAGGAGCAAAGAAAAGCAGCGCAGCTTGATGCGTAGTAAAAAAAATAATGAATAGATAACTGGTAGACCTCATTAGAAATAAAAACCCAAAAGATTAGATAGACAAACAAACAAACACATAAATGTGGAGAGAAGGGCAGTGCGCGCAGGAGCAAAGGTAAACATCAGACAGACCTGAATCCTTATCTTTACAAGGTCGACCTCAGAACTTTGTTCAGTTTGTCTCGGTGACGGATAATGGAAGGAAGGGCAGGCAACTGGTCGACTTCATTTAAATAAACAAATAAAAATAAGATAAACTCTCAGGAATAGATAAATAATAACAAAAAAATTGAAAAGTGGAGAAAGCGAGATCGCGCGAATGCACTCAAGTAAACACAAGCAGCACAGCACGATGCGTATTTTTTTTATATTGACAAAATAAATCAAAAATAAATCAAAAATAAAAATAAGTGGAAAAGGCGAGAGTGCGCGAGCACACAGGAGCAAAGACAAGCAGCGAAGCTTGATGCGTAGTAAAAAAAAATAAATAGACAACTGGTCGACCTCATTAGAAATAAAAACCCAAAAGATTAGATAGACAAACAAACAAACACATAAATGTGGAGAGAAGGGCAGTGCGCGCAGGAGCAAAGGTAAACAGCAGACAGACCTGAATCCTTATCTTTACAAGGTCGACCTCAGAACTTTGTTCAGTTTGTCTCGGTGACGGATAATGGAAGGAAGGGCAGGCAACTGGTCGACTTCATTTAAATAAACAAATAAAAAATAAGATAAACTCTCAGGAATAGATAAATAATACCAAAAAAATTGTAAAGTGGAGAAAGCGAGAGCGCGCGAATGCACTCAAGCAAACACAAACAGCACAGCACGATGCATATTTTTTTTAAATTGACAAAATAAATCAAAAATAAATCAAAAATAAAAATAAGTGGAAAAGGCGAGAGTGCGCGAGCACACAGGAGCAAAGACAAGCAGAGCAGCTTGATGCGTAGTAAAAAAAATAATAAATAGATAACTGGTCGAAGTCAGTAGAAATAAAAACCCAAAAGATTAGATAGACAAACAAACAAACACATAAATGTGGAGAGAAGGGCAGTGCGCGCAGGAGCAAAGGTAAACAGCAGACAGACCTGAATCCTTATCTTTACAAGGTCGACCTCAGAACTTTGTTCAGTTTGTCTCGGTGACGGATAATGGAAGGAAGGGCAGGCAACTGGTCGACTTCATTTAAATAAACAAATAAAAATTAATATAAACTCTCAGGAATAGATAAATAATAACAAAATTTGTAAAGTGGAGAAAGCGAGAGCGCGCGAATGCACTCAAGCAAACACAAACAGCACAGCACGATGCGTATTTTTTTTTAAATTGACAAAATAAATCAAAAATAAATCAAAAATAAAAATAAGTGGAAAAGGCGAGAGTGCGCGAGCACACAGGAGCAAAGACAAGCAGCGCAGCTTGATGCGTAGAAAAAAAAATAATAAATAGACAACTGGTCGACCTCATTAGAAATAAAAACCCAAAAGATTAGATAGACAAACAAACAAACACATAAATGTGGAGAGAAGGGCAGAGCGCGCAGGAGCAAAGGTAAACAGCAGACAGACCTGAATCCTTATCTTTACAAGGTCGACCTCAGAACTTTGTTCAGTTTGTCTCGGTGACGGATAATGGAAGGAAGGGCAGGCAACTGGTCGACTTCATTTAAATAAACAAATAAAAAATATCATAAACTCTCAGGAATAGATAAATAATAACAAAAAAATTGTAAAGTGGAGAAAGCGAGAGCGCGCGAATGCACTCAAGCAAACACAAACAGCACAGCACGATGCGTATTTTTTTTTAAATTGACAAAATAAATCAAAAATAAAAATAAGTGGAAAAGGCGAGAGTGCGCGAGCACACAGGAGCAAAGACAAGCAGCGCAGCTTGATGCGTAGTAAAAAAAATAATAAATAGACAACTGGTCGACCTCATTAGAAATAAAAACCCAAAAGATTAGATAGACAAACAAACAAACACATAAATGTGGAGAGAAGGGCAGAGCGCGCAGGAGCAAAGGTAAACAGCAGACAGACCTGAATCCTTATCTTTACAAGGTCGACCTCAGAACTTTGTTCAGTTTGTCTCGGTGACGGATAATGGAAGGAAGGGCAGGCAACTGGTCGACTTCATTTAAATAAACAAATAAAAAATAACATAAACTCTCTGGAATAGATAAATAATAACAAAAAATTGTAAAGTGGAGAAAGCGAGAGCGCGCGAATGCACTCAAGCTAACACAAACAGCACAGCACGATGCGTATTTTTTTTTAAATTGACAAAATAAATCAAAAATAAAAATAAGTGGAAAAGGCGAGAGTGCGCGAGCACAAAGGAGCAAAGAAAAGCAGCGCAGCTTGATGCGTAGTAAAAAAAATAATGAATAGATAACTGGTAGACCTCATTAGAAATAAAAACCCAAAAGATTAGATAGACAAACAAACAAACACATAAATGTGGAGAGAGGCAGTGCGCGCAGGAGCAAAGGTAAACAGCTGACAGACCTGAATCCTTATCTTTACAAGGTCGACCTCAGAACTTTGTTCAGTTTGTCTCGGTGACGGATAATGGAAGGAAGGGCAGGCAACTGGTCGACTTCATTTAAATAAACAAATAAAAAATAAGATAAACTCTCAGGAATAGATAAATAATAACAAAAACATTGTAAAGTGGAGAAAGCGAGAGCGCGCGAATGCACTCAAGCAAACACAAACAGCACAGCACGATGCGTATTTTTTTTAAATTGACAAAATAAATCAAAAATAAATCAAAAATAAAAATAAGTGGAAAAGGCGAGAGTGCGCGAGCACACATGAGCAAAGACAAGCAGCGCAGCTTGATGCGTAGTAAAAAAAATAATAAATAGATAACTGGTCGACCTCATTAGAAATAGAAACCCAAAAGATTAGATAGACAAACAAACAAACACATAAATGTGGAGAGAAGGGCAGTGCGCGCAGGAGCAAAGGTAAACAGCAGACAGACCTGAATCCTTATCTTTACAAGGTCGACCTCAGAACTTTGTTCAGTTTGTCTCGGTGACGGATAATGTAAGGAAGGGCAGGCAACTGGTCGACTTCATTTAAATAAACAAATAAAAAAATAAGATAAACTCTCAGGAATAGATAAATAATAACAAAAAAATTGTGAAGTGGAGAAAGCGAGAGCGCGCGAATGCACTCAAGCAAACACAAACAGCACAGCACGATGCGTATTTTTTTTTAAAATTGACAAAATAAATCAAAAATAAAAATAAGTGGAAAAGGCGAGAGGGCGCGAGCACACAGGAGCAAACACAAGCAGCGCAGCTTGATGCGTAGTAAAAAAAATAATAAATAGACAACTGGTCGACCTCATTAGAAATAAAAACCCAAAAATTAGATAGACAAACAAACAAACACATAAATGTGGAGAGAAGGGCAGTGCGCGCAGGAGCAAAGGTAAACAGCAGACAGACCTGAATCCTTATCTTTACAAGGTCGACCTCAGAACTTTGTTCAGTTTGTCTCGGTGACGGATAATGGAAGGAAGGGCAGGCAACTGGTCGACTTCATTTAAATAAACAAATGAAATATAAGATAAACTCTCAGGAATAGATAAATAATAACAAAAAAATTGTAAATTGGACAAAGCGAGAGCGCGCGAATGCAATCAAGCAAACACAAACAGCACAGCACGATGCGTTTTTTTTTAAATAGACAAAATAAATCAAAAATAAAAATAAGTGGAAAAGGCGAGAGTGCGCGAGCACAAAGGAGCAAAGACAAGCAGCGCAGCTTGATGCGTAGTAAAAAAAATAATAAATAGATAACTGGTCGACCTCATTAGAAATAAAAACCCAAAAGATTAGATAGACAAACAAACAAACACATAAATGTGGATAGAAGGGCAGTGCGCGCAGGAGCAAAGGTAAACAGCAGACAGACCTGAATCCTTATCTTTACAAGGTCGACCTCAGAACTTTGTTCAGTTTGTCTCGGTGACGGATAATGGAAGGAAGGGCAGGCAACTGGTCGACTTCATTTAAATAAACAAATAAAAAATAAGATAAACTCTCAGGAATAGATAAATAATAACAAAAACATTGTAAAGTGGAGAAAGCGAGAGCGCGCGAATGCACTCAAGCAAACACAAACAGCACAGCACGATGCGTATTTTTTTTTAATTGACAAAATAAATCAAAAATAAATCAAAAATAAAAATAAGTGGAAAAGGCGAGAGTGCGCGAGCACACAGGAGCAAAGACAAGCAGCGCAGCTTGATGCGTAGTAAAAAAAATAATAAATAGATAACTGGTCGACCTCATTAGAAATAGAAACCCAAAAGATTAGATAGACAAACAAACAAACACATAAATGTGGAGAGAAGGGCAGTGCGCGCAGGAGCAAAGGTAAACAGCAGACAGACCTGAATCCTTATCTTTACAAGGTCGACCTCAGAACTTTGTTCAGTTTGTCTCGTTGACGGATAATGTAAGGAAGGGCAGGCAACTGGTCGACTTCATTTAAATAAACAAATAAAAATAAGATAAACTCTCAGGAATAGATAAATAATAACAAAAAAATTGTAAAGTGGAGAAAGCGAGAGCGCGCGAATGCACTCAAGCAAACACAAACAGCACAGCACGATGCGTATTTTTTTTTTAAATTGACAAAATAAATCAAAAATAAAAATAAGTGGAAAAGGCGAGAGGGCGCGAGCACACAGGAGCAAAGACAAGCAGCGCAGTTTGATGCGTAGTAAAAAAAATAATAAATAGACAACTGGTCCACCTCATTAGAAATAAAAACCCAAAAGATTAGATAGACAAACAAACAAACACATAAATGTGGAGAGAAGGGCAGTGCGCGCAGGAGCAAAGGTAAAGAGCAGACAGACCTGAATCCTTATCTTTACAAGGTCGACCTCAGAACTTTGTTCAGTTTGTCTCGGTGACGGATAATGGAAGGAAGGGCAGGCAACTGGTCGACTTCATTTAAATAAACAAATAAAAAATAAGATAAACTCTCAGGAATAGATAAATAATAACAAAAACATTGTAAAGTGGAGAAAGCGAGAGCGCGCGAATGCACTCAAGCAAACACAAACAGCACAGCACGATGCGTATTTTTTTTAAATTGACAAAATAAATCAAAAATAAATCAAAAATAAAAATAAGTGGAAAAGGCGAGAGTGCGCGAGCACACAGGAGCAAAGACAAGCAGCGCAGCTTGATGCGTAGTAAAAAAAATAATAAATAGACAACTGGTCGACCTCATTAGAAATAGAAACCCAAAAGATTAGATAGACAAACAAACAAACACATAAATGTGGAGAGAAGGGCAGAGCGCGCAGGAGCAAAGGTAAACAGCAGACAGACCTGAATCCTTATCTTTACAAGGTCGACCTCAGAACTTTGTTCAGTTTGTCTCGGTGACGGATAATGGAAGGAAGGGCAGGCAACTGGTCGACTTCATTTAAATAAACAAATAAAAAATAACATAAACTCTCAGGAATAGATAAATAATAACAAAAAATTGTAAAGTGGAGAAAGCGAGAGCGCGCGAATGCACTCAAGCAAACACAAACAGCACAGCACGATGCGTATTTTTTTTTTAAATTGACAAAATAAATCAAAAATAAAAATAAGTGGAAAAGGCGAGAGTGCGCGAGCACAAAGGAGCAAAGAAAAGCAGCGCAGCTTGATGCGTAGTAAAAAAAATAATAAATAGATAACTGGTAGACCTCATTAGAAATAAAAACCCAAAAGATTAGATAGACAAACAAACAAACACATAAATGTGGAGAGAGGCAGTGCGCGCAGGAGCAAAGGTAAACAGCTGACAGACCTGAATCCTTATCTTTACAAGGTCGACCTCAGAACTTTGTTCAGTTTGTCTCGGTGACGGATAATGGAAGGAAGGGCAGGCAACTGGTCGACTTCATTTAAATAAACAAATAAAATATAAGATAAACTCTCAGGAATAGATAAATAATAACAAAAACATTGTAAAGTGGAGAAAGCGAGAGCGCGCGAATGCACTCAAGCAAACACAAACAGCACAGCACGATGCGTATTTTTTTTAAATTGACAAAATAAATCAAAAATAAATCAAAAATAAAAATAAGTGGAAAAGGCGAGAGTGCGCGAGCACACATGAGCAAAGACAAGCAGCGCAGCTTGATGCGTAGTGAAAAAAATAATAAATAGATAACTGGTCGACCTCATTAGAAATAGAAACCCAAAAGATTAGATAGACAAACAAACAAACACATAAATGTGGAGAGAAGGGCAGTGCGCGCAGAAGCAAAGGTAAACAGCAGACAGACCTGAATCCTTATCTTTACAAGGTCGACCTCAGAACTTTGTTCAGTTTGTCTCGGTGACGGATAATGTAAGGAAGGGCAGGCAACTGGTCGACTTCATTTAAATAAACAAATAAAAAATAAGATAAACTCTCAGGAATAGATAAATAATAACAAAAAAATTGTAAAGTGGAGAAAGCGAGAGCGCGCGAATGCACTCAAGCAAACACAAACAGCACAGCACGATGCGTATTTTTTTTTTAAATTGACAAAATAAATCAAAAATAAAAATAAGTGGAAAAGGCGAGAGGGCGCGAGCACACAGGAGCAAAGACAAGCAGCGCAGCTTGATGCGTAGTAAAAAAAATAATAAATAGACAACTGGTCGACCTCATTAGAAATAAAAACCAAAAATTAGATAGACAAACAAACAAACACATAAATGTGGAGAGAAGGGCAGTGCGCGCAGGAGCAAAGGTAAACAGCAGACAGACCTGAATCCTTATCTTTACAAGGTCGACCTCAGAACTTTGTTCAGTTTGTCTCGGTGACGGATAATGGAAGGAAGGGCAGGCAACTGGTCGACTTCATTTAAATAAACAAATGAAATATAAGATAAACTCTCAGGAATAGATAAATAATAACAAAAAAATTGTAAATTGGACAAAGCGAGAGCGCGCGAATGCAATCAAGCAAACACAAACAGCACAGCACGATGCGTTTTTTTTTAAATTGACAAAATAAATCAAAAATAAAAATAAGTGGAAAAGGCGAGAGTGCGCGAGCACAAAGGAGCAAAGACAAGCAGCGCAGCTTGATGCGTAGTAAAAAAAATAATAAATAGATAACTGGTCGACCTCATTAGAAATAAAAACCCAAAAGATTAGATAGACAAACAAACAAACACATAAATGTGGATAGAAGGGCAGGTGCGCGCAGGAGCAAAGGTAAACAGCAGACAGACCTGAATCCTTATCTTTACAAGGTCGACCTCAGAACTTTGTTCAGTTTGTCTCGGTGACGGATAATGGAAGGAAGGGCAGGCAACTGGTCGACTTCATTTAAATAAACAAATAAAAAATAAGATAAACTCTCAGGAATAGATAAATAATAACAAAAACATTGTAAAGTGGAGAAAGCGAGAGCGCGCGAATGCACTCAAGCAAACACAAACAGCACAGCACGATGCGTATTTTTTTTAAATTGACAAAATAAATCAAAAATAAATCAAAAATAAAAATAAGTGGAAAAGGCGAGAGTGCGCGAGCACACAGGAGCAAAGACAAGCAGCGCAGCTTGATGCGTAGTAAAAAAAATAATAAATAGATAACTGGTCGACCTCATTAGAAATAGAAACCCAAAAGATTAGATAGACAAACAAACAAACACATAAATGTGGAGAGAAGGGCAGTGCGCGCAGGAGCAAAGGTAAACAGCAGACAGACCTGAATCCTTATCTTTACAAGGTCGACCTCAGAACTTTGTTCAGTTTGTCTCGGTGACGGATAATGTAAGGAAGGGCAGGCAACTGGTCGACTTCATTTAAATAAACAATAAAAAATAAGATAAACTCTCAGGAATAGATAAATAATAACAAAAAATTGTAAAGTGGAGAAAGCGAGAGCGCGCGAATGCACTCAAGCAAACACAAACAGCACAGCACGATGCGTATTTTTTTTTAAATTGACAAAATAAATCAAAAATAAAAATAAGTGGAAAAGGCGAGAGTGCGCGAGCACACAGGAGCAAAGACAAGCAGCGCAGCTTGATGCGTAGTAAAAAAAATAATAAATAGACAACTGGTCCACCTCATTAGAAATAAAAACCCAAAAGATTAGATAGACAAACAAACAAACACATAAATGTGGAGAGAAGGGCAGTGCGCGCAGGAGCAAAGGTAAAGAGCAGACAGACCTGAATCCTTATCTTTACAAGGTCGACCTCAGAACTTTGTTCAGTTTGTCTCGGTGACGGATAATGGAAGGAAGGGCAGGCAACTGGTCGACTTCATTTAAATAAACAAATGCAATATAAGATAAACTCTCAGGAATAGATAAATAATAACAAAAAAATTGTAAATTGGAGAAAGCGAGAGCGCGCGAATGCAATCAAGCAAACACAAACAGCACAGCACGATGCGTTTTTTTTTTTAAATTGACAAAATAAATCAAAATAAAAATAAGTGGAAAAGGCGAGAGTGCGCGAGCACAAAGGAGCAAAGACAAGCAGCGCAGCTTGATGCGTAGTAAAAAAAATAATAAATAGATAACTGGTCGACCTCATTAGAAATAAAAACCCAAAAGATTAGATAGACAAACAAACAAACACATAAATGTGGAGAGAGGCAGTGCGCGCAGGAGCAAAGGTAAACAGCTGACAGACCTGAATCCTTATCTTTACAAGGTCGACCTCAGAACTTTGTTCAGTTTGTCTCGGTGACGGATAATGGAAGGAAGGGCAGGCAACTGGTCGACTTCATTTAAATAAACAAATAAAAAATAAGATAAACTCTCAGGAATAGATAAATAATAACAAAAACATTGTAAAGTGGAGAAAGCGAGAGCGCGCGAATGCACTCAAGCAAACACAAACAGCACAGCACGATGCGTATTTTTTTTAAATTGACAAAATAAATCAAAAATAAATCAAAAATAAAAATAAGTGGAAAAGGCGAGAGTGCGCGAGCACACAGGAGCAAAGACAAGCAGCGCAGCTTGATGCGTAGTAAAAAAAATAATAAATAGATAACTGGTCGACCTCATTAGAAATAGAAACCCAAAAGATTAGATAGACAAACAAACAAACACATAAATGTGGAGAGAAGGGCAGTGCGCGCAGGAGCAAAGGTAAACAGCAGACAGACCTGAATCCTTATCTTTACAAGGTCGACCTCAGAACTTTGTTCAGTTTGTCTCGGTGACGGATAATGTAAGGAAGGGCAGGCAACTGGTCGACTTCATTTAAATAAACAAATAAAAAATAAGATAAACTCTCAGGAATAGATAAATAATAACAAAAAAATTGTAAAGTGGAGAGAAGCGAGAGCGCGCGAATGCACTCAAGCAAACACAAACAGCACAGCACGATGCGTATTTTTTTTTTAATTGACAAAATAAATCAAAAATAAAAATAAGTGGAAAAGGCGAGAGGGCGCGAGCACACAGGAGCAAAGACAAGCAGCGCAGCTTGATGCGTAGTAAAAAAAATAATAAATAGACAACTGGTCGACCTCATTAGAAATAAAAACCCAAAAATTAGATAGACAAACAAACAAACACATAAATGTGGAGAGAAGGGCAGTGCGCGCAGGAGCAAAGGTAAACAGCAGACAGACCTGAATCCTTATCTTTACAAGGTCGACCTCAGAACTTTGTTCAGTTTGTCTCGGTGACGGATAATGGAAGGAAGGGCAGGCAACTGGTCGACTTCATTTAAATAAACAAATGAAATATAAGATAAACTCTCAGGAATAGATAAATAATAACAAAAAATTGTAAATTGGAGAAAGCGAGAGCGCGCGAATGCAATCAAGCAAACACAAACAGCACAGCACGATGCGTTTTTTTTTAAATTGACAAAATAAATCAAAAATAAAAATAAGTGGAAAAGGGGAGAGTGCGCGAGCACAAAGGAGCAAAGACAAGCAGCGCAGCTTGATGCGTAGTAAAAAAAATAATAAATAGATAACTGGTCGACCTCATTAGAAATAAAAACCCAAAAGATTAGATAGACAAACAAACAAACACATAAATGTGGATAGAAGGGCAGTGCTCGCAGGAGCAAAGGTAAACAGCAGACAGACCTGAATCCTTATCTTTACAAGGTCGACCTCAGAACTTTGTTCAGTTTGTCTCGGTGACGGATAATGGAAGGAAGGGCAGGCAACTGGTCGACTTCATTTAAATAAACAAATAAAAAATAAGATAAACTCTCAGGAATAGATAAATAATAACAAAAACATTGTAAAGTGGAGAAAGCGAGAGCGCGCGAATGCACTCAAGCAAACACAAACAGCACAGCACGATGCGTATTTTTTTTAAATTGACAAAATAAATCAAAAATAAATCAAAATAAAAATAAGTGGAAAAGGCGAGAGTGCGCGAGCACACAGGAGCAAAGACAAGCAGCGCAGCTTGATGCGTAGTAAAAAAAATAATAAGTAGATAACTGGTCGACCTCATTAGAAATAGAAACCCAAAAGATTAGATAGACAAACAAACAAACACATAAATGTGGAGAGAAGGGCAGTGCGCGCAGGAGCAAAGGTAAACAGCAGACAGACCTGAATCCTTATCTTTACAAGGTCGACCTCAGAACTTTGTTCAGTTTGTCTCGGTGACGGATAATGTAAGGAAGGGCAGGCAACTGGTCGACTTCATTTAAATAAACAAATAAAAAATAAGATAAACTCTCAGGAATAGATAAATAATAACAAAAAAATTGTAAAGTGGAGAAAGCGAGAGCGCGCGAATGCACTCAAGCAAACACAAACAGCACAGCACGATGCGTATTTTTTTTTAAATTGACAAAATAAATCAAAAATAAAAATAAGTGGAAAAGGCGAGAGGGCGCGAGCACACAGGAGCAAAGACAAGCAGCGCAGCTTGATGCGTAGTAAAAAAAATAATAAATAGACAACTGGTCCACCTCATTAGAAATAAAAACCCAAAAGATTAGATAGACAAACAAACAAACACATAAATGTGGAGAGAAGGGCAGTGCGCGCAGGAGCAAAGGGTACAGAGCAGACAGACCTGAATCCTTATCTTTACAAGGTCGACCTCAGAACTTTGTTCAGTTTGTCTCGGTGACGGATAATGGAAGGAAGGGCAGGCAACTGGTCGACTTCATTTAAATAAACAAATGCAATATAAGATAAACTCTCAGGAATAGATAAATAATAACAAAAAAATTGTAAATTGGAGAAAGCGAGAGCGGCGCGAATGCAATCAAGCAAACACAAACAGCACAGCACGATGCGTTTTTTTTTTAAATTGACAAAATAAATCAAAAATAAAAATAAGTGGAAAAGGCGAGAGTGCGCGAGCACAAAGGAGCAAAGACAAGCAGCGCAGCTTGATGCGTAGTAAAAAAAATAATAAATAGATAACTGGTCGACCTCATTAGAAATAAAAACCCAAAAGATTAGATAGACAAACAAACAAACACATAAATGTGGAGAGAAGGGCAGTGCGCGCAGGAGCAAAGGTAAACAGCAGACAGACCTGAATCCTTATCTTTACAAGGTCGACCTCAGAACTTTGTTCAGTTTGTCTCGGTGACGGATAATGGAAGGAAGGGCAGGCAACTGGTCGACTTCATTTAAATAAACAAATAAAAAATAAGATAAACTCTCAGGAATAGATAAATAATAACAAAAAAATTGTAAAGTGGAGAAAGCGAGAGCGCGCGAATGCACTCAAGCAAACACAAACAGCACAGTACGATGCGTATTTTTTTTTAAATTGACAAAATAAATCAAAAATAAATCAAAAATAAAAATAAGTGGAAAAGGCGAGAGTGCGCGAGCACACAGGAGCAAAGACAAGCAGCGCAGCTTGATGCGTATTAAAAAATAATAAATAGACAACTGGTCGACCTCATTAGAAATAAAAACCCAAAAGATTAGATAGACAAACAAACAAACACATAAATGTGGAGAGAAGGGCAGTGCGCGCAGGAGCAAAGGTAAACATCAGACAGACCTGAATCCTTATCTTTACAAGGTCGACCTCAGAACTTT
>NW_025959862.1:314353-343384 GCF_023159225.1 Perognathus longimembris pacificus | reverse complement strand
GTAAGGTTAGACTCATTTTCTCTATACTGATGATGATGTAGGAGCTCAATGTAGTTCCGTGCCAATGTGATCCTTTTAAATAGGTCCATATGAAGTTCTGCCTGATGCTTTGCTCATTTGAGCTAAATTTAAAAATTGAAATGTTAGGGTCTTTTTTTAATAAGTTAGCAACATATTTCTAACAAATTTTTAATCTTTTATTGGAAAACTAGCATTTTGTGGATCCTTTGTTGTTGTTATTGTTTGTGGGGCATGAACGCAGGTGCTGACCCTGAGTTCACTGACTTTCTTCCTTTCTCTCTTTCTTTCTTCCTCTCTTTCTTTTCTCCCTTCCTTCCTTCCTTCCTTCCTTCCCTATTCCTTCCTTCTTTCCTTCCTTCCTTCCTTCATTGCCAGTCCTGGACTCAGGTCCTGAGCACTGTCCCAGGCTTTTGTTTTTGTTTTGCTCAAGGCTAGTACACTACCACTTGAGCCACTGCTCCACTTCTTGCTTTTTGCTATATGTGGTGGTGAGGAATTGAACCCATGGCTTCATGTATACAAGGCAAGCACTCTACCACTAGGCCATATTCCCAGCCCTTCTTCCTTTCTTTTCAAGGCTAGTCCTCTGTTTCTTTGAGCCACAGTGCCTCTTCCAGGTTTTTGTTTTTGTATTTTTTGTAGTTAATTGGAGATGAGACTCTTTAACAGACATTCTTGTCTTCACTGGCATTCAACCATGATCCTCAAAGGTCAGCCTTCTGAGTAGCTAGGATGACAGACAGGCATGAGCCACCAGCACCCTGTAAATTGGGACACTTCTAAAATGTAGATCTTATGCTTAAATACTTCTTCTCCACTGCCTTATGGAAGGAGCCCAAATTGACCCCAGCTTCTTTTTAATTTTCCCAATGCTTATGGCATTCAGCAGCAGGAATTCCTGGTTTCTAGAGAGTTGTTCTCTTCCTGCGTTCCTGTCTCTGTCTCTTCTTCCTGGAATCTTCCCCATTGGTATCTGCCTGTCAAATGGCTACCCATTCTTAATGACCTACTCAGATGTGAAGTTGAAATGATAACTCTTTACTTTCCTTGGCCAGCCCCGCCCCGCCCTGGTGGTTTCCTGTTGTTTCTGCTTGGGGCACAGGAAGGCTCAGGCCACGGTAGGACGGGCAATGGATGGGGGGCCGGGTGGGGCAGAGCGGACAGGCGGGGCAGAGGCAGTAGAGTCAAAACAGGGTAAAATGATAGACGGGTGTGCAATGTGCAAGCTGGGGGTGCTGGGTGCTGAGTGCTAGATACTAGGTAGCTGGGTGCTGGGTACTGGGTGCTGGGTGGCTAGGGGCTGGTTACTGGGTGTCTGGGTGCTAGGTACTGGGTGCTGGGTGGTTGGGTGCTGGGTGACTGGGTGCTTGGTAGCTGGATGTTGAGTAGCTGGATGCTGTGGTCTGAGTAGTTGGGTGCTGTGTACTGGTTAGATGGGTGATGGGTGCTAGGTACTAGGTGCCTGGGGTCTGAGTAGCAGGGTGCTGGGAACTGGGTGCTCAGTAGCTGGGTACTGGGTGCTGGCTAGCTGGGTGGCTGGGTTCTGGGTACTGGGTACTGGGTGCTGGGTAGCTGGGTACTGGGTGCTGGGTGTCTGGGTGCTGAGTAGCTGGGTGCTTGGGGCTGGTTGGCTGGGTGCTGGGTACTGGGTGATGGGTGCTGATTGGTTGTGTCCTGGGTGCTGGGTGCTGGGTGGCTGGGTACTAGGTCCTGGACTAGGTGCTGGGTAGCTGGGTAGCTGGGTGGCTGGGTGCTGAGTAGGTGGGTACTGGACGCTGATTGGCTGGGTACTAGGTACTAGGGCCTGGGTGGTTGGCGGATGGTTCCTGGGTACTGGGTTGTGAGTAGCTGGGTGGTTGGGTGCTGACTAGCTGGATGCTGAGGTCCAAATAACTGGATACTGGGTGCTGAGTAGCTGAGCGCTGGGTTGCTGGGTACTTGGTGCTGGGTACCTGGGTGGTGAATAGCTGGGTGCTGGGTGGCTAGGTACTGAGTCGCTGGGTGCTGGGTACTGGTTGGGTGCTTAGTAGTTGCATGATGGGTAATGGGTGCTAGGTGCTGAGTAGCTGCATGCTGAATGCTGGGTTCTGGGTGCTGAGTAGCTGGGTGCTGGGTGGCTGGGTGCTGGGTACTGGGTAGCTGGGTATTGGCTAGCTGGGATGCTGGGTATTGGGTGGCTAGGTGCTGAGTAGCTGAGTAGTGGATGCTGATTGGCTGGGTGTTGGTACTGGGTGCTGGGTGGTTATGTGCTGTGTGGCTGGGTACTTGGTGGCTGGGTAGCTGAGTGGGCGGCTCGTTGCTGGTTGCTGGGTGGCTAGGTGCTGGGTACTGGTTCGCTGGTTGCTGAGGGCACTGAGGGTTGAACACCTGGGTGCTCAGTACTGGGTGCTGAGTAGGTGGGTGCTGAGTACCTGGGTGCCCAGGGCTGAGAACCTGGGTGGCTGGGTAATGGGTGCTGGGTGGCTGGGTGCTGGGTGCTGAGTAGCTGGGTGCTGGCTGCTGAGTTCATGGGTACTGGGTGCTGAGTAGCTGGGTGCCAGGTGGCTGGGTGCTGGGCCGGGATTCGAGCCCCAGTCCCCCTCCTCCCCGCCCTCCCCTAGGCCCCTTGCCTGTCCGTGTGTCCGTCTGTCCGGCTCTCTCTCTGTTGTACCTGTGTCCACCCGTCTTTCTCTCTGCCTTGGTTTCCCTGCCCATCCGTCGTTCCGTCTGTCTGTCCCCAGGCCTAGGACCCTGTGCGCCTGTCGCTCTGTGCGTCCATCCATCTAAATTCATTGGTCCTTGTCTGTCCGTCCATCCGTCTGTCTCCTTGTCTGTCTGTCCGTCCGTCTGCCCATCTGTCTGTCAGCCTGTCTCTCCCTGTATGTCTGTCTGTCAATCCGTCTGTCTGTCCATCTGTCCGTCCGGCTGTCTGTCTCCGTCTGTCAGTCCACTCATCTGTCCATCTGACTCTCTGTCTCCCTGTTCGTCCATCTGTCCATCTGTCTGTCCATCCGTCGATCTGTCTGCCTTCCGTCTGTCTCTGTGTCTGTCCGTCTCACGGCCTGTCTGTCCGTCTGTCTGCCCGTCTCCCTCTCTGTCCGTCTGTCCGTCTGTCTGTCCATCTGTCTCTCTCCCTGTCTCCCTATTTGTCCGTCTGTCTTCCCTCTTCATCCATCTGTGTCTCTGTCTTTCCGTCTGTCTTTCTGTTCGTCCATCTGTCTGTCCATCTGTCCGTCTGTCAGTCTCCCTGTCCATCCGTCCATCTATGTCTGTTTGTCCATTTTTCCGTCTCCCTGTCTGTCTTTCCGTCTGTCCATCTGTCCGTCCATCCGTCTGTCTCCCTGTCTGTCTGTCTGTCTGTCTCCCTGTCTATCTCCCTGTCCATCTGTCTGTATCTCTCTAGCTGCCTGACTGTCCAACACCCGGTCTAACCGTCCGTCTGTCTGTCTGTCTCAGTCTGTGTCACTCCGTCTGTCTGTCCGTCTCTGTCTGTGCCTGTTCCTGTCTGTCTGTCTCCCTCCCTGTCTCTGTGTCCACCCGTCTGTCCGTCTCTCCCTTCCCCTGTGGGCAGCCAGAGTGACAGACATTGAGCCAGGCCCTGCGGCCCCAGAGAGCGACCAAGCACCCAGCACCCCTCACGGAGGCACGGGAGGAGGACTGAGCGCCTAGCACCCACACAGGAGGACTGAGCACCCAGCACCTCGTGTGGAGGAACGGGAGGAGAACTGAGCGCCCAGCGCGTCCTGTGGATTCACGGGAGGAGGACTGAGCACCCAGCGCCTCGTGTGGGACACAGGACTAACTGCCCAGCACCCACATGAGAAGACTGAGCACCCAGCACCTTGTATGCAGACACATGGGGAGGACTGAACAGCCAGCACCCACACAGTAGGACTGAGTACCCAGCACCCATACAGGGGACTGAGCACGTGGCACCCCATATGGAGGCACCAGGGGAGGAGTGAGCACCCAGCACTAACACAGGAGGACTGAGCACCCAGCACCTTGTGTGGAGACATCGGGGGGACTGAGCACCCAGCACCTTGTGGGGAGATGCCGGGGGAGGACTGAGCACCAAGCACCCACACAGGAGGACTGAGTACCCAGCACCCTGGGTACATGCGTGCGTGTGGGGGGGAGGGGCTGGGGTGACCCCGGCGGATGCCATGAACAGGGCCCAGGCTGCAGGCTCAGCTCCACCACGGGCCATGGCTCCACCTCCTCCTCCTCCTCCTCCCAGCGGAGGACGGGGAGGCGCATGGCTGTCCCTCTGTCTGTGTGGACGTCCGTCCATCTCTTTGTCCGTCTGTCTCCCTGTGTGTCTGTCCGTCCATCCATTTGTCCATCTGTCCGTCTGTCTCCAGGTATGTCTGCCCGTCTGCTCATCTGTCCATCTGTCCATCCATCCGTCCCTCTGACTGTCTCCCTGTTTCTCCATCTGTCTGTCTGACCATCTGCTCAGTCTGTTTGTCCGTCTGTCTCCAGGTCCATCTTTCCATGACTGTCTGTCTCCTTGTGTGTCTCACTGTGTGCTCATCTGTCTGTCCGTCTCCCTCTCTTGTCTGTCTGACTCCATGATGTCCATCTGTCCATCCGTCCATCTGTGTCTGTTTGTCATCTGTCTGTCTCCAGTTCTGCCTGTCTGTCTGTCCTGCTCATCTGTGTCCCTGTCTGTCCGTCCGTCCATCTGTCTGCTGTGTGTCTGTCTGTCCGTCTCCCTGTCTGTCTGTCCCCATGTCTGTCTGTCCATCTGTCTGCCTGTCTCTTGTCCATGCCTGTTTGTCTGTCTCCAGGTCTGTCCATCTGTCTCCCAGTGTGTCTGTCTGTCTGTTCATCTGTCCGTCCATCTCCCTGTCTCTCTGTCTGTCTGTCCGTCCGTCTGTCTTCGTGTCTGTCCATGTCTTGATTCCAATTGCCGTCTGTCTGTCGTCCCCCAATCCCCCAGCCCCCCGTGTCCCTCTGTCCCTCCCTCCGTCCATCCTCACCTGGTCGGTGCCACCAGTCACCTTGTTGCTGACACAGCAGGAGCCTGCGGGGCAGACGGACGGACGGGTGGATGTGGGCTCGAATCCCGGCCTCCCACATGGCCCACAATGCGATGCATTCCCCCCCCAACCCTGGGGGCCCCGGGTTCGGATCCCCGCTCACCTCCTACAGCCCCAGCCCAGGCCCAGCGACCCCAGTGCTGCTGAAGCAGCAGGTGCAGCATGGCTGGCCTGGCGGGGACCCTTGAAACCTCCGACCGTGTGGGTGTGCACACACGCGGGGAGGAAGGGATGGGAGGGGGAGGGATCACATGAAGTGGGGAGGGAGGGCCACGTGAACCTCAGCTCCCTGCGCCACCCCTCCCCACACGACTCCACCTGCAAAGGCCACCCCCCCACGTGAGGCCTCTGAGGACACTTGAAATCGCCACCTATCCACCCACAGGCCCAGCATGGTCTTGGGGACACTTGAAACCACCCCCGCACCCATATCCCCATTCCCCCGGGGACACTTGAAACCACCGTGGGGACACTCGAAACTGCCCTACATCCACCCACAGGCCCAAGGTTTTCGTGGGTACACTGGAAACCGCCCTCCATCGATGCACACGCCGAGGGTTGCCTTGGAGACACTTGAAACCACCCCCTAAAGAACTGCCCCCATCCTGGGACACTTGAAACTGACCCTCACCCAGACACCCTCCCATTTGGGACACTTGAAACCGCCCTCCATCCACCCACAGGCCCAGGGTTGCCTTGGCGATGCTTAAAACCGCCCCCTACAGAACCACTCCACCCCAGGGACACTTGATACCGCCCTCCATCCACCCACAGGCCCAAGGTGGTCCTGGTTACACTTGAAACCACCCCCCCAAGAGCCCCTCCCCATTGGGATACTAGAAAACACCCTTGGGACACTTGAAACCGCCCTGGGTACACTTGAAACCACCCACCACAGACCCCTGCCCACCCTGGAGACACTTGAAACGAACCGCCCCAGACCCCTTCCCCCTGGGGACACTTGAAACCGCCCTCCATCCACCCACAGGCCCAAAATGGTCCTGGGGACACTTGAAACCACCCCCCACCCAGAACCTCTACTCCTGGGGACACTTGAAACCTCCCTGCAGACAGTTGAAACCGCCCTCTGCTCCCCAAACTCCACTGTGTTGCTCCAGGCGCCCTAGGTCAGGGTGCGGGCGTCCCCAGCCCGGATGCACAGGGCCCGGCGAGGCCGGGGTTCAAGGCCTGGCAGGGCGTAGGTGTTGCCTGAGCCTCTCAAGACCTCAATGTGGGCAGAGACTCACCATGGGGCAGGGGTAAACTGAGGCACGGGGCGGTTCCAGGCGTGGTCTCGAGGTCCAGGCCCCTGGGCACAGCGGGAGGGGGGAGAGGAGCTCTCACTGAGGAGTCCTGGGAGACCAGCTGGGTGCCATGCTAAAAGAAGAGAGCACAGGCCTCAGTCAGCACTGACTGCGGGGCAGGGTGGTGGACCGTGTACTTCTGGGTGCTGTGCTTAGTACTCTCAGGTGCTGTGCGGAGTACTCCCCAGTGCTGGGCTGAGTACTCCCATTTCACACTAATCCTGAAACCTACCTCTCCCCACCAATACTGGACAAAGTAGTCCAAGGTGCTACAACCAGTACTCCTTGGTGCTGGACTGAGTACTCCCATCCCTCCCCGGTGCTGGACTGAATACTCCCAACCCACACCAATCCAGAACCCCACACCCTCCCGACCCATGCTGGACCGAGTACTACCCGCCAGTGCTGGACCGAGTACTCCCGGGTGTTGCACTGAGTACTCCCATGCACAGGGTCAGCTGGTACCGGAAGTCATGCTTGCTCCACTGCCTCCAGGTCCTGTGTGGCCCCCACCATACCTGCCAGCCCCGGGGGCCGCAGGCGATGCTCACGTTTCACAGGGGGTCAAAGTGTTCTGAAAACTGCCACAGATGAATGGACACCGGGTGGGGTGGGGGGGCTCGAAACCGCCCTCGGTGGTGCCAGGGATACTTGAAACTGCCCTTGTGGGTCTTGGGGGACACTCAAAACTGCCCTGGATGCTGAGGATCTGAGGCTAAGGAAATGCAAACAGGTATAAGAACCTCTGTGGTGTCATCCATGTAGAATAGGAAATGAAGAAAGCCACCTTGGCTTTTTCATTAACATGTTACACAATCTTGTGCAAATCATTTCCACATATGGCTTTTTACAAACTGGTCATATCATTGTAAGTAAGAGCTGGGCAATAACGACTTAGCATCTTAGTCAATTCTCTACCTAGCATAAATTCTAAACAGTACCAGATTTTGGGATTATTTTTGAGGGGGAGCAAATAAGGCAGACTTGCCATGTATCCTCATGGAGTTTCTAGTTCCATGAAGATGACACAAAATGTTAATTTGAAAAGGACTTTCCATGTGGGATAAGCAAAATCAAGAAGAGTACATTTTGGAGCATATAACATAAATCTATGAAATTTTTACAATATGGGAATTTGTTTAAATGTTTTGGTGGTAGAGAAAGAAAACTATACTTATGTTTCAGAAATTCATAATAGAAGAAAATATGGCTCCTGAGAAAATCTGTAGGAATGGATACAAAGTTTGTTGGTTGCCTTTTGAATTTCTAAGAATTGATGGATAGGTAGATAAAGGTACACTGGTAGCTGATCTGCTGATATTCCAAATGAAAGAAACATGATATTTTTTTTCTTGGTCATGGGGCTTGAACTCTGGGCCTGGGCTCTGTCCCTGAGCTCTTCAGCTCTACTACCTGAGCCACTTTCTAAACATGATTTTTAATATAGAATGGACAGCCTGTTCTATATGATGGTAGTCTATTCTATTCTATGAATAGTGAGATTAAAGTTGAGAACTTCTTGTGTGGAGTGTTTAACAGCTACCGGTAAAACATGAGACTAGAAGCCATCTGGTGGTGGCTCACAGTTATAATTCTAGCTTCTTAGGAGATTGGAATCTGAAGGTTGAGATTCAAAGCCAGCCTAGGCAGGAACTTCCATGAGTCTCTCACCTTCAATAGCCACCAAAAAGCCAAAGTAGAGCTGTGGCTCAAGTGATAGAAAGCCAGCCTTGAGCGAAAAAGTTGAGGGGCAATGCCCAGGCCCTGAGTTCAAGCCCTAGTATGAGCATACACAGAAAGTAGATACTTCTTAAGGTATCCTCTATACTTATGAAATGACTATTTACAAAGTGGGAGTAAATGCCAACAAGCCAAGTACCCCTCATTCCCAAGTGGGAGCAGTACAGATCCTGGTGATGGATTGAGGTCGCCCCAGTATGGTGATGGACGTAAATGGTCACGCTTGCTTTGAGATAGAGCACTCTTCCCCCGGTGTCAGAGCCTTTGTGTTCCTTTGCTAATCCAGTTGACTTGAGCATATAATACTCCATGTCTTGCTGTATACATTTTCAATGATACAGAGAACAGAAACAGTTTTACATTAAGAAACTTGAATAAGCAACTTGAGATGGTGAATGTTATGGAAATGAAAATGGCAGATATTCTCCACTTCCTGTGACACAGAACAGGGCACAGTGATGAGGGTGCCCCCACGAATGTCCCCAGTAAGTCTTTCTCAGGCCTAATGAATCCAACAGGCTGGACATGACATGCTCAGTGACTTTTCTGCTGAGAGTGGACAAGGACAAGTTGCCTTTTGAAGGGGTGTTCTTGTTTCTTCTCTTTTGTCTGCCTTGTTTACAAATGAAGAAGCTAATTCTTCCAATTCTTGCTCTGTGATGCTTGGCTTGGAACTTGAGGCCTTTTCCTTGCTTCATTTAAACCACTCCTCCAGTTCCTTTTTTTTTTTTGGCTTTTGAGTTATCTTTGGATAGTCTTTTGGGCTGGTCAGCCCTCCCCTTCCTCTACCTCTTCCCCCTTTCTCCCTTTTCCTCTGCCCTTTTCACCCTTCTTCCCTTTACCTCCTCCTCCCCTCCCTCCCCTGCTTTTCATTTGATCAGGTGGTCTCAAGACTGATCCACCCTACCTCTGTTCCCCAGTATCTGGGAAACAGAAGTATGCCACGATGTCCGGCTTCCTTTCCCTTTCTCACTGTAGTAATTCCGTTGGTAATTATGTAAAAGGATACCAATACTACATGGAGTTTCAATTCACTGTATCTTATTCGATGTGTGGGAGCAAGCATTCTTTCAAGGCCACAGTCTGCTCTGCTTCTGATTTTTTTGTAAGGGTGTAAAATCAACTCTGTGACATGACCCAAATGGAAGCCATCCACAACCTATCATGAAAAACTGTTTGGGTGCCCTCCTTACCATGTTAGAGACTTTCTGGGGTGGTTTGGTGGAAGTGGAGAATGTGAAAACTGTGTATGGATGACTGAGCTGCAGGCTGAAACCTGAAACCCAGGATATGACTGGCTACACCTAGAAGCATTGCTACCTAACCTGGCTTGCCAAGATGGGTGAAGTTTGGTGGGGTGGTTTAAAGTGCCATGGAATTTCACAATGCCCCAATCCCTCCCCAATTTGTGTTAACAATGGTGATTCTTACATGTAGATAGGAGGAACTGAGCTAAATAGGAGTTCACTGCTCCACCAGTTTCTTCCCAATTGAATTGAGAGCTATCCCTTTTCTTCCTTGGTGATGGACAAAATCAGGAGAGAAAGCAAATAGTTTCTCTAACCCATCAGCTCTAAGATACCTGAAATGCAGTGAATGTTGCCTTGTGTATAGTAGATAGAGCCACAAACATGAACTTTGGGCTATTATTCCAACAGCTAGAATAAGTGGAGTTAATATTGTCATTAAACTTACTGTGGAACTTCTTCCCCTCAACATTTGGAATTTCTGTGAGTACAGGATAATTTGGAATTGCGATGACACTTCTGACCTCATTGCATCCAGAGATGTCACTGCCTCTTAAGTTGAAGGCCTTATTCTCTTCATGAATGGTAGTTGAAATGTATTCATTTCCCTTCACAATGTGTTCCTTACTTTGATCACTAGATTCATGCAGTTTTTGTTATAAGGGCATACTTATAAGCTTTGACACCTAAAATGTAAAAAAAAAAATTATAATTTCAATTTATAGGCGTTCTGGTCTTCATTATGGACATGAAGCTTTAATTCTTGTATTTAAAATATATTCACACGTTATAAAATACAAGGATCATATTTACTCTAATTGAGTAAATTGTAGCAAGCTCTGGCTTGTACATTATGGTATAAGTGGGAGTCAGAATATATGTCTAGATAGTCTTCTTTCTTGTCGGTTCCTCTCGCCTCTTCTCCCACTCTTCTCACCTCTTTTCCTCCCCTTCCTTCTCCCTTTTCTTCCGAAAGAGCTCAATGTTCCCCAAAGAAAGTGAGGAACCTATTCCTTAATCAGTTCGCACTAGGAAGTTGGGGAAATGCATAATGTAACCCACTGTGATATACATCACAAACATCAACATCTCTCACCCCATCCGTCTGCCTTTAAGTCTGAGATTTTTTTAAAGCCTTTAAGTCATCCCAGTTTTTGACATGTTTCTGTGCATTTTTTTATTTTTCTTTGTGCTTTTTTACTTTTTGGTGCCAGCACCAGAGCTTGTACTCAAATCCTGAGTGCTATCCCTTAGCCTTTGCACTCAAGGATAGTGGTCTACCACTTGAACCACAGCTCTGTTTCCTGATTTTTTGGTGATTAATTGTAGATAAGAGACTTTCTGGTGCATGCTTTCTTTGAACCTTGATTCTCAGAAATCATTCTCTTGAGGATTACAGACATGAGCCACTGGCACCTTGCTCCTTTGAGCTTTTATTCTTCACATATATGCACATAGAGTCTTGTCAACAAGTTGCTGCTGCCATTAACTTTTTAATATAGTTATTGTTAACACTAGAGTTTTGTTGAGCAGTTAATGTTTAGCTGGCAAAATAGTATCTGCAACATAACTTTCCCCCAAATTACAATGTCCCTTAGTATCTGAAGTGGGTTGGCCCTACAACCCATGTGGCTAATGAAGTTCTTTTGATATAAAACAGTATAATATTTGCATATAAACTACAAACATCCTTCATATACTTTGTCTTCTCTAGATTGCTTGCAGTAAGTAATATAATTGAAATAATGTGTAACTAGATTTTATACCATATTATAGGGCATTATGACAAGAAAACAGTGTGAATGTGTTTTAGTACAGATGCACTGCTTTTCCCTTAAAGAAGTACAATCTGTAATTGGTTGAATTTGCATATGCAGAGTATTTATTTGTGCATTATTTATAGAAACTATGCTGTAAGAAAGTTGGTCCTTGGTAAAATGATGATGGTTCTATGTTGAAACTGAAATGGACACCATGAGGAGACTGAGTTTTGTGTCTGCATTTAAATGACAGGCAAGATCTTGAGAAATTACTAATATTGTAGCCAATATTGACTGAGAAATCCAATGCATTTCACAGAGAGAGTGTAAATCTGGACTCATTGTAACGAGTACAACAGAAGGAAAATTGAAAGACTATCTTTTTCCCATTGAAATGAATGTCCACTGTCATCAGGTGTTTGAGCAGGGAGTTGTGGATAGCTCTTTGGCCAAGCAAAGCACATTTTATACGTGTCTCATAGGACATGCAATAGAATGACACAGCAGCTCTACAAGCTATTGAGCTTTGGTGAGTGATAGTTTTCCCTTCCGTATATCGTTTCAAACTATGGGCTTCAAGGAATTCTGGAACATAAAAATGACTTTTTGTTTTGACAGACATGGGGCTTGAACTCAGGGCCTGGGCACTGAGTTTCTTTTGCTCAAGGCTGGCACTCAGCTCTACTCTGAACTATCTGGTGGTTGGAGCTAAGTGTCTTGTAGACTTTTCCTGCCCAGGCTTGCTTTGAACTGTGATCCTCAGATCTCATTTCTGAATAGCTAGGATTGTAGGCATAGGCCACCAGTACCTGACTTCCTGACTTCCTGAATTTTGCTCCTCTGTCCTCTGTCCTCCTCCTCAGGCCCCCTACCTTCCTTCCTCCTCCTTTTTTCATCTTTCTTCTTTTTTCCCCTTCCTCCTCCTTTTTTCATCTTTGTTCTTTTTTCCCCTTTTCTTCATTGCTTTACTTTCTGAGAGAATTCAATGATCAGCCAACCATGAAATGGGAAAGTGGACCAAATAAGGCTGGATAATTTATTTGGGCCAAACAGAGGTATTATAATCTATTAAAAATATTTAGCCAAACACACTGTATTCGTGACTTTATCTCGTAACCCTGCAGATTGTCTGGTAGTTGCCCAGGACCTGAGGCAGGAAGGCGGACCCATGTGCCTGAACTTTCCAGTCATGTCTTTGCAACTGGTAGTTTTTTTTTTGTTTTTTTTTGTTTTTTGTTTTTTTTTTTTTTTTTTTTGGCCAGTCCTGGGCCTTGGACTCAGGGCCTGAGCACTGTCCCTGGCTTCTTTTTGCTCAAGGCTAGCACTCTGCCACTTGAGCCACAGCGCCGCTTCTGGCCGTTTTCTGTATATGTGGTGCTGGGGAATCGAACCTAGGGCCTCGTGTATCCGAGGCAGGCACTCTTGCCACTAGGCTATATCCCCAGCCCTGGTAGTTTTTAATAAAAGAAAAACTCTAACATTGTGAAATTACATCAGTGAAGAAACCATAGCTTTTTATGTTCTTTTATATGTTTTTCTTCTGTGCAACGTTTTCTATGCCCTAAATTTCAGCTACTTTTGAGATATTTTCTTGAATATTGAGATTAGTCTGGAAATCAGGCTAGGAATAAATGAAATGCTGGTGTGGTAATAAAATTTATGTTACCATTTTATGAATATGAAAATGTCTAATTGTTATAACACAAGGTATCTTTGGATTAAGAAGTCTAGGACATTTTATTCTTTTACACCTTTTTTAAAGCAGGAAAACCTTTGCTTCTACCATCAGTCTTGAGGCAGAAATCCCAGAAAAAAGAATTTTATAATCAGTCACAAAGAATTCCTACACGCATCATGTATCCCTTCCTCATCATTTCCCATTTCTTAGGAGTCTCCACATTGTTTAATTGTAATCAAGTGCAACTAGCATTTTAAAGCTTCACACTGCTTTCACATTTATGGGATATGATGAGAAGATTAAGAATGGTTGAAACTCAAGAGTAAATACAGTAAACTTAAGAGTAGATGTAGAAATGTGACTCCACCAGGCTTTCATGGAGCACACATTACCCCAGTGGGTTTCATGTTGTGGCCATCCATGTATAGAAGAACAAACTAGAAGGTGCACTCTCCCAAACAACCCTCATTCTAGCCAGGCCCCCCTCCTGTACTCTGCTTTGCAATTCTGTAGCAGGAATCTAATCTCTGGTTTCCTTCCATTGCATTGGTGTTGTTTGACCTGACTTTCCCTCAGCATGGAACTTAAGCATATGGGACTCAGGTGGCTGGGCCCTGCCTTTCCAGGGCCTGCACTTAGTATTCAATCTATTGTGGAGCAGAGGGATGTTCATGACCCATAGCAAAACTCCTCCCACGTCCCATAAAGTGACATGTTGTTTCTATTAAGGGATCATTTTCTTAAGTGAAATCATGACCAGTCATGATGGCATGGAAGTATACAGAGGCCAAGTGACTATGTGTTATTTTAATTACCAAAGAAGTAACTATTACGATTCCATAATGGTTCAAAGAAGAATTTTAAGACTGAAACATTGGTTTTTTTTTTTGTTTAGTTCAGAAGTAATTGAAATGGAATATGTAAATAGAGTCAAAGTGGACTTTTCCAAGTGAGAAAGAGAAGCCAATTGCACTTCGAAAGAAACTATATGACTATAGCAAGAAAGACATCGCCAATTAACAAATATTTATTTTCCTTTGCTATTCTCTGCTATTTATCCTGTTACATAGTAGTGGAATGAATTAGGAAGAGAGTGATGTAGAGTGCATGGTTTTCCATTGCAACACAAACTCTATCTGTCTATCTATCTATCTATCTATCTATCTATCTATCTATCCTACCTACCTACCTACCTACCTAGTCCCTGTGCGTAGGAACTAATAATTTGTCCTACTACTGTGAAGGGAAGAGCTTCTGAGTTCTTACAAAAACTATCTTTAAGTATTTGTGCAAAGGAGTTGCCATTTGACAAAGCAGTTTATGAATATGGCCCATCTTAACCCACCTCACCCCTTTCAACATTCTTGCCCCTCCTTCCTCTGCCCAACCCTTCCGTTTTCTTACTTTTGTAATATGTACAATGAATTCTTGACTACAATTCCCCCCTTCCCCTTCATTTGTCTCCCGCTCTCCCCTTGCCCCCACTTGATGAGCTGCTGTTTTTCAACCTTATGCTTTGGGAAGTAATGATAAGCACCACCCCCCCGCCGCCAGTACTTCCTCAGAACTTTCTAGATTCCTAAGAGTTGTCATTGTAAATATCTAACACAAGAATAAATAGGATAGCAAGATATGAGAGGGTTAAAGACATGCTTTAATCATAATCTTTGTGATTCGAATAAAGAAATGTTGTTTAATAAAGACACTGCACATTCCTGTTGGATATTTCTCACAGAGTGAACACAGTGCTGTCCCAACTCTTTTACTTTAAGTTTTTGGCTCATCACTGGTATTTGTTTCATAATCTAACAAAAAGTTCACGTGTCTCTTGCTAGCAAAAGCTGCAGAGGAGGGAATGCTTATTCTATGTGTAGAGAGAGAAGGAAGGCTGGAGAGATGTTTGGGCGTGTGGAGAAGCTTTTTTTTTTTTTTTTTTTAATAAACGCAGGCCATGTTTGCCACATCCCGAATTTTGCGCTACTCTTTTCGCTGTCCTAGCTTTGACTTAGTTTGTTTTATGTTCTTGTTTGGTGAGTCCCTTGAACATCCCATCTAATTTCCATCTTATTCATTTTTGTGTTGCAGCTTCTGACAACTGTCTTGAGTCCACACTTCTCTAGATTTTTATACCTAGCAGCCATTTGGCTTCTACTTTTCCTGATCTCTCTCTTCCTCTCTCACTACCTGTGCCTAATGTTGAGGGTATACTATCCAAAATAGCTCAGGCCTCAGCCACCTTGGTGTTTTCATGCTATCTGTCCCTACCTGCCTCAGTGTCTGTACCTTTTGGCTGGTTTCACTCAGATTATGGCCAGAGAATGGCTGAAGTAAATAACAGGAAGGAAGAAAGGAAATGTATGGTGATTAGCAGTTCTTTGAGGGAAATGTTTACCGTTATTCACAAACAGTGTATGTGTTGGTAGTTTTCCTATTGCCAGAGAAAGAGAGTGTTGATTCTAAATGTCAGTTTTTAACATGAGAATCTTAAGCATTATATGTTATAACTCTAAGAAATGTTAGGTGTTTCAGAATCATTAAAAAACATTTATTGTCTTTTTTCTCCTTTATTGTCAAAGTGAAGTACAGAGGGGTTACAGTTTCATATATAATGCAGTGAGTACATTTCTTGTCCAACATGTTAACTCCTCCTCCCCTCCACATGCCTACCTATTCCCTCCTGCTTCCCCTTCCACCCACGAGTTGTACGGTTGATTTACACCAAATGGTTTTGTGAGTATTGTGTTTGGAGTTGTTTGTCTTTTTATCCTTTGTCTATTGATTTTGATATTCACTTTCTCTTCCCTAGCTCGAATACACGTATATACAGTATCCAGGATACTCAGATGAGATACAGTGATAGTGGAGGTAAAACCACAGGAAGGGAATACGAGAGAAAATAAAAAGGGTACGGATTCATATGGCATGTTGAAAATAATTACAATAATGATATACCACTTGTTTCCATAACATGGAGCTCATTTCACTTAGCATCATCTTAAGTGTCCATAAGGGCATAGCTATTGGGCTATTATGACTTCTGCTTTGACTAGCCTAAACATGTACTTTTTATTCCAAAAAAAATTTACTAAGTGAAGTGAGCCAGACCTAAAGAAACATAGACTGTATGGTTTTCCTCATAGGAAAAACATTTTTTTTCTTATTTATTGTCAAAGTGATGTACAGAGAGGTTACAGTTGCATATGTTAGGCATTGGATACATTTCTTATAGTGTTTGTTACCTCCTCCCTCATTTACCCTCCCTTCCCCCTGCCCCTCTCCCCCCAAGAGTTGTTCACTTGGCTTACACCAAACAGTTTTGAAAGCATTGCCTTTGTAGTCGTTTGTCTTTTTATCCTGTGTCTCTCGGTTTTGGTATTCCCTTTCACTTTCCTAATTCTAATACCAGTATGTACAGTTTCTAAGGTACTCAAATAAGATAAACTGATAGTGCAGGTACAACCGCAGGAAGCGGATACAAGAGCATCATCAACAGTAGAAGCTACAGTTACACATGGCATGTTGAAAGTAATTACAGCAGTGATATAACAGTTGTTTCCATAAAATGGAGGTGGTTTCACTTAGACTCATCTTATGTGTTCATAAGAGTATTTCTATTGGGCTCTTGTGATCCTCTGCTGTGACTAGCCTAAACCTGAGCTAACTATTCTCTATGAGGGAGAGCATAGAATCCATGTTTCTTTGGGTCTGGCTCACTTCACTTAGGATAATTTTTTCCAAGTCCTTTCATTTCCTTACAAATGCGGCAATGTCATTCTTTGAGACAGAGGTATGAATTTCCATTGTGTATATGTACCACATTTTCCTGATCCATTCATCTACTGAGCGTTACTGGGTGGGATCCATATTTTAGCTATGCCAAATTGTGCTGTGATGAATATTGTTGTGCTGGTGGCTTTTATGTGTTCTTCTCTTTGGTCTGTGGGTAGATGCCAAATATGGGGCTGCTGGATCATAAGGGAGCTCTATGTTTACCTTCTGAGAAATCTCCATACCACTTGCCAGAGTGGCTGAACAAGTTTACATTCCCACCAACGATGACGTAGGGTTCCCTTTTGTCCACATCCCCTCCAACATTTATTATTGTTAGTTTTCTTGATATAGGTCATTCTTACTGGGGTGAGATGGAATCTCAATGTTGTTTTTATTTGCATTTCTTTTATGGCCAGAGATGTAGAGCACTTTTTCATATGACTCTTGGCCATTCTCATTTCCTCATCAGAGAAGTCTCTTTGTGAGTCTTTAGCCCACTTGTTGAGGGGGCTGTTGGTTCTTTGCGGTTTTGTTTTGGAGGAATTTAATTTTTTGTAGTTCTGCATATATTTTAGATATGAGGTCTTTGTTCATTGTATGGCTGATAAAGATCTTTTCCCAATCTGTAGGCTTTCCATTCATCTTGTGAGCTATGTCCCTTGCCCTGCAGAAGCTCAGCAATTTGATGCAATCCCATTTGCTCGTCCTTTTTTTGATTTGTAGCATTTATGGCTCTTTGTTAAGGAAGGTCTGTCCTGTGCCAAGGAGCCCAAGTGTTTCTCCTACTTCTTTTAGTGCTTTCAAGGTATCTGTTATAATTTCAAGATCTTTGATCCATGTGGAATTGATTTTGGTGCAGGATGATATATAAGGATCTAATTGTGCTTTGTTGTGGGTGTTGAACCAGTTTTGCCATGGATGGATGTAGTATCCATCATTTGATTCTGGACATCATCGCCATCCACTGTCATTAAAAAGCAGAAACACCTCTTTTTATGACAGTTCTTCAGATGTTTGAAATCGCAGATTGTATTTCCCACTACTTTCAGAATAAATGTTTTTATTTTTAGGATTAATGCCGTTGGATTATTAGGCAGTTTGAGTTTGTTTTTCCTTAGAGTGCTTGCTTGCAATACCAGATCTGAATAAAGCTGCAGTTTGGTCAGAGAAGAATACTTCAGTTCTGTATATCATACTGCATACTAAGGAACCTCCAGTTGCAGTCATATTCTTTCTTTACTTGTACTTCTGTCCACAGACATAGAGGTCCATGCTGATTTAAACTTCTGATTATTTTCATATATGCCACTAATTCCTGCCTTCTCTACTCGTCATTGTACAAGTTTTAAAGGGAAGGAGCACACTGAAGCTTTTTCTATCATTTAATTGGAGAAAAGAGTCTCATTGACTCCTCTACCTGGGCTGGCTTCCAAATGTGATCCTCAGATCTCAACCTCCTGAGTAGCTAGGATTATTGGCATGAGCCACTGGTGCCAGGCAACTTGTCACATTGTTTTTCCCACCAAATGTCCATCCAATTTGTAGAAAATCAAACTTTGGCTTTGTCAGGATTGATTGCAATCATGATCATTTCCATGATTTCCAACTCTGGGCTTCATAGGACTTGGAAATTTGGTTAGAACTGCCTCCTTCATGCCAAATCTTAGGTCCTTTTGACTCTGTGATGATAGTGTGCTAGAAATGAGACTGGAGGGAAGAACTCAGAGGTCCCTTCATCTTCTGCTTTTGCTGCTCTCAATCTGTTTATGAGGGCCTTTAGAAGTGTCTTCTTAGCCACGATGCTTGCATCAAGCATCTTTCCTGAATAGCCATACTTTTAACTATGGTCCTCCAGAGAATGCTCCCTTTTCATGTTAGCAAATGATACAAGGAAGAAGGTTTTCAAGGTTCAATAAATTACATGTGCATGAAATCAAACAGATGTAAGCACGTTTATTAGTGAAAATTTGTGAATGGTGAGTCACATTTCACAACAGCAGTGTACCATTTAGGAAACACAAGAGGTTTAGAAAATTAAAATGTATTCCTTTGGAGCAGAATATATGTACATGTAAGTTCATCAGAAAAATATTTTCCTCTTAAATAATATGGTTAAGAGCAATTAGTTCTAAGGACTGATGTTTTCTACCATGGAAATAGGGAGGGGACATAATTTACAACTTTGCAGGAATTTAGTTGACATTGTCCAGGGCTAGTAAAGTGAATCTAACGTGAAGCGTGCTTGCCTAGCAAGCATGAAGCCCTGGGTTCAATTCCTCAGCACCACAGAAACAGAGAAGGACAGAAGTGGTGCTGTGGCTCAAGTTTCAGATTGCTAGCCTTGACCAAAATAAGCCAGGGACAGTGCTCAGGCCCTGAGTCCCAAGTCCCAGGACTGACAAAACAAAAACAAACCCAACAACATAAAAAAAAACACTCCAAATGGTAAACAGAGGCTGGACAAATCCAGCCCCTGCCTCATGAGTCTTCCAGGCTTCATTCAAGGACTGCCATCTAACACCAAGGGACCCTACTGCTAGCCTTCTCCAGGAGGGGCCACATTTCTTCCTTTTATCCGTAATGCCGATGCCCTTTACGAGCAGGAAGCAGCCAGAGAGTCATCGTCCTTTTCCACACCTATTAAAAGGCTGGAATGTCAGGTCCCTCCTGGAGGGCTCCAAGTAGATGCCCCCACCTTATTAAGTGTCCTCCCAGTTACTGGGTAATGAGCAGGCCTGGAGGCAGGTACCTTCCCCTTCCCTGTGGTCACATCCTGGCCCAATCAACCTGGCCCAATCCCCTGCCCTAGATTAGGCAGGGCTGGCTGAGGGTCACACAGTCTCTCCCTTCTCTCCCTTCTCTTTGGCAATGAATCATCACCACCACAGGTCAGCTGTTCTGTAATAAACTTTTCTCTCCTGCTTTAAAATAAATATCAAAAAAGGAAAACAGTGCTGAGCTCAAGTGGTAGAGCATTGGCCTGAAGGACGTCAAAGCTTAGGATAGTGCTCATGTTGAGTTCAAGCACAGGCTCCCCGTCCCTACCAAAATGCTTCTAATTACGAAGATATGTATATATATTTTTCCTTGATTGAAATTTAGTACCTACATAAATTTGACAGTATACATTTTAACCTTCCCAATGATACATATCATCTTTCTACGGGGGACGGGGGAAGAGGGGGAGTCGGGGAGAGGGAATGAGAGAGGTAACAGTACAAGGGGGTATGGGAGGGGGAGGGGGAGGGTATGCTGAATGATGGAGGTAACAAACAGTGCAAGGGGAGGGGGAGGCGGGAATGATGTAGGTAACAACCAGTACAAAGGGGAAGGGGAGGGGGGAGGGCAAGGGAGAAAGATGGAAGTATGAAACAGTACAAGGTGGAGGGGGAGGGAAAGGGGGAATGATAGAGGTAACAAACTGTACAAGGGGGGAGGAGAGGGGGATGGGAGAGGAATGGGGAGGGGAATGATGGAGGTAACAGTACAAGAGGGAGCGGGAAAAGGAGGGGAATGATGGAGGTAACAAACAGTACAAGGGGGTTGGGAGGGGAGAGGGAGGAGGGAGGTGGAGCGATGGAGGTAAGAAACAGTACAATGGGGAGTGGAGCTGAGGAACTATGGAGGAAAAAACTGTACAAGGGGAGAGGAGGTAGGGTGAGGGGAATGATGAAGGTAACAAACAGTACAAGGGGGGAGGATGTTGGGGTCAGCTGTACCTTTAAGGGGCCACAGCTGACCTCAGCCTGTCCCTCTCCTTCCTGTCTTTACCGGAAGAGAAGGGATTCTGACATCATTTGAGGGACAGCTCCTTGGGACCAATCATGGGCCCCTCTCTCGTGCCTGCCTTTGGAGTATATCTGGGAGGTTCCTCATTTGAATAAACAGAAGCCCTAGAGGTTTTCTCCAGGGACCCACACGCCACCGAGGCTACCCGTGGCCATCACTCCCTCGTGAGTGGTAATGGACCACCCAGGAAGGGGCGGACAAGCCCATTCCCCCCCAAGCAAGGGGAATTCGAGAGACAGACGAGGCTACCTGTGGCCATCGCTCCCACGTAAGAGCGATAAAGGGCCACCCAGGAACAGGCAGACAAGCCCCTTCCCCCCCCCCAAGCTAGGGGAAGTCGAGAGAGAGCCCACAGAGGGGAGGGGGGGAGGGAGGGGGGGAGGGGAGCAATGGAGGTAACAAACAGTACAAAGGAGAGGGGAGCTATGGAACTATGGAGGTAAAAAACTATACAAGGGGAGAGGTGGCAGGGTTGGGGGAATGATGGAGGTAACAAACAGTACAAGGCGGGGACTGGGGAGGGAGGGGGAGGGGGTATTATGGAGGGAACAAACCATACAAAGGGTAGGGGGAGTGGAGATGGAGGGGAGGAGGAAAGATGGAGGTAAAAAACAGTAAGAGGGGGTGGGGGAGGGGGGAAATGGAGATAATAAACAGCATGAGGATGGAAAGGGAAGGGGGATGGGGAATGATGGAGGTAACAGTACAAGGGGGCAGGAGGAGGAGGTTGGGGAGGGTGCACTGATGGAGGTAACAAACAGTACAAGACATGTACTCAAGTCCTAACGTATGAAACTGTAATCACTTTGACAGTCAATAAGGGAAAAAAAGAAAAGTGACAATAATAGATGCTGGAGGGTGGGGGAATATGGCCAAAGGGAACTCTCCTACAGTTAGTGGGAATGTAAATTTGTTCAACTATTCTTGAAAGCAGTATAAAGGTTCCTCAAGACACTCAACATAGAAATTTCCTATGACCCAGCAATTCCAGTCCTGGGCATTTATCCAATTAACCACAAACCACACTAAGGCTACCAGCACTGCATGTTCATTGCAGCATTGTTTAGGATATCCAAGATATGGAATCACCCAGATGCCCCTCGATTAAATTAATGGATCAATAAAATGTGACATATATATACAATGGAATTCTATGCTTTCAGCAGAAAGAATGATATTGCTCTAATCATAAGGAAATGGAAGTACTTCGTGTGACTTTTTCCTATTTTTTTCTAAGTGAAGAGAGCCAGACCCAAAGAAACAAAAACGCTATGTTCTCCCTTATTGGTATTAATTAGTATATGTCTTGGATAGTCCTAGCAGATGATCACAATATCTCAATAGCTATATACAGATGATTATATAAGATGATGCTAGGAGAAATGGTTCCAAAATATGGAAATAAGTGGTTTATCATTATGTTGTTAGTTTCACCCTACTGTGTGATTTTTTTTTCTTTTTTCTTCTGTTCATTTTCACTATGACTTAGCCCCTGTTGTCACTGCTGATTCTGGTACCATGGCAATTTTATATATGTCTTTCTGAATTAGGGAAGGGAAGAGGAGCATCAAAATGTTGAGATAAGGGATAAAATGCGAACCAATGCAACAGCAATATTTACAAGAAAATATGTTGGAAATTAACTGTACAAATTGAGGTGGGGTAATTGGAAAGGAGGGAAGGTAGGAAATAAATGAGCAAGGGGTAACAAGTTGGACAAGATATGTATTCACTATCTAATGTATGTAAATGTACCCTATATGTACTTCACCTTGACAGTAATAAAAAAAAGACAAAAATTAATCACAGTGAGCGAGACCAAAAGAAACATATGTTGCATGGTCTCCGTCCTTTACAGTCATTAGAATGGGCCTAGGAATCTACAGGGAAACACAGTGGATGGTAAAAGACAAATCATACCACTTATACATGATATATTATACAGGACTCTAGCCATTCAAACAGTGAGACCAAAGATGGATATTCTTAGGACAGGATCACAATAGGTCAATAGCTATGTGCACATGATAACACAAAAGGATGTTTATTGAAGTGAACTTCAAGAAATGGAAAGGAGATTTTTTTATTTGAGTTTTTATGATTTTTTCCCCTTTTGTTGTTTTTGGTGATTTCTGTGCTTTTTGCCTTGTATGTAAGTTTATCTGTGTTGGGAGAGTAAAGGGAAGTACAGAAATGGTGGAACAAAATGTGAACAAATGTACCAGGGATACTCATCAGATACTGTGTTGAAAATTAATCTGTATAACTTGGGGATGGTTTGAGGCAGGGGGGAGGGAATGGGGGAGTAAATGAAGGAAGAGGTCACATTGTTCAAAAAGAAATGTACTCAGTACATGACCTATATAACTATAACCCCTTTGTACATCACCTTTACAATAAAAGTAAATTATAATAATAAGAATAAAAATTGAGAAACACATATGAAAGAGTAATAGAGGACAAATTTCACCAATGAATGTTATACATGGAAGTATCCCAATGTATCCCCTTGACACAATTAGTAGACACTAACAAAAAAATTTAGATAAAGGTTATAAAACTATAAAATAAAAGAAATGCATCTTCCATATATTTAATAGGTGTATTTGGTTCTTCAGAAATACCACAGGAGCTGTTATATCGATCTTTCAATAGAACCATCAAAAGAAAAACCTATAAAACCTTTCCCATAGGAATTAAAGGGCTCATTTCAGTAAAAATCAATAGCTTGAGGCACTCAAACTTTTTTCTTGGAGGCTGCCAAAACTTTCTTATTTTAATATTCCATTTCAACATCTAGGAAATGTGAATGCTAGAGAGGATCCACTCACTGAACATTTCTAAAGCCACATAGGTGCATGCGCTAGGACTCATAGATTATAGGGCTTTAAAATTATATACATCAAGAACTATTACTATGCTGTAGAAGTGTGGCCTGACCTTGTATGTTGATTCAGCTTAAGCTCATTGAAATAATAGCACATATTTCAATGGTCAAAGATGAGAAATTCATTCACATGCAAGTCATACTGTAACAATAATAATATAATAATAACTGGGCCAGAAAATTCATGGGCTGGACTGTGAAATCAAAACCTGATATCTAGAAATTTTGTCTGATCTGGGTTTTCTGAAAGTTCCCCAAGGTGTTTACTACTGAGTGAAATTTTCTTTTGTCCTTTTTTTTTTTTGGTCAGTAATAGGACTTGAACTAAGGGCTTCGATTCTCTCTGAGCTCTTTTGTTCAAGTCCAGTACTCTATCACTTTGAGCCACAGTGCCACTTCTGGTTTTCTGGTGGTTAATTGGAGATAAGAGTCCCACAGACTTTCCTGCTCAGACTAGCTTTTGATCTGTGATCATCAGATCTCAAGCTCATGAATAGCTAAATGTACTGGTGTGAACCACTAATGACCGGCTGAAATTTTCTTGTGACCTATGTGTTAACAATTTCAAGCCTTTTTATTTGTCATTGGAGACATATGAAATGTAAGTTCTCCTGGGACAGTGTTCTAATATTTACATGTAGGCCAAATACATATTGGCTGCTAAATCTTTTGGAAGAGCCAATTAAAAATTTTCAAAACTGAATAAGTTGGTTAAGATTGCTCCTTTCCCAGCTCTCTTTTGCCCCTTTTCCTGCCTTCTGTCTTTCAATCAGGCTGATTATCTTGCAACGACTCTTTCTAACTTTAGACTCAAAAGAAAAGCTCTAAATTACTATGAATGGGAGATGATTTATGAAATTATACTTGAGTTACTGTCTGATTGAATGTACTGGTCCTTGAGAATACAGATGTTCCCATCCTTTTGACATCGCCAGCCATCCTTTTCTGAAGGGTGAATGGAAATGTGCGAAGAAGAAGACCATGGGAAGTGTTGCATTCAAAGTGTCATTCCAGGAGCAAGGAAGGTGTTAGTTCTATTGTGCAATGTAAGGTTTGAATCACCCACATGGCATTTTTGTTGAGATTTATAGGAAATATTGGCAAAGCAGAACCATTCTAGAGTATGGTAAGCCAAGAAAATAGAAAATCTGCCTGATAATGGAGAATTCTGAGTGGGTAGCCATATTGAGGAAATAATGACAATGTTTGCTAATGTATGGTAGGTCATTTCTACTACCCAACAAACTTTGCCCAAGAGTGGAAGTGAGTAGGGAATAAATCTCTATTGAAAATAAGAAGTCCTCCACCACACACATGGTTGCTTCAAATAACGTTCTTTTATGTGCTGGCCTATCATCCTTGATAGAATTCAGCAGTTAGCAGTAGAGATCACTTCTTGCCTAGAACACCCTTTACTAACTTCCATCCTGAAACAACTTCTAAAGTCCAGAATGTTCCCTTCCTAAGCTTATTCTAGTCTTTTGAGATCCTGCTGAATTTTTAAAATGTGATGTTTCTTGCTCAGCACGTTCAATAAAACCCACTTGTGAAAGAAGTGCCCCCATCCCTCAAAAAAGACTCACATGATAAGTACAATCTTAAGTACCCATTATGTGTCAAGCCTGTGCTAGGAACACGCAAAGTCTTTTGTTGAGAGTGGATCATCTGGGGGACTGGGGATATGGCCTAGTGGCAAGAGAGCTCGTATACATGAGGACCTGGGTTCGATTCCCCAGCACCACATATACAGAAAACGACCAGAAGTGGCGCTGTGGCTCAAGTGGCAGGGTGCTAGCCTTGAGCAAAAGAAAGCCAGGGACAGTGCTCAGGCCCTGAGTCCAAGGCCCAGGACCGGCCAAAAAAAAAAAAAAACCACAAAAAAAAACAACAGAGTTGATCATCTGGGAGATCTTGTAATGACAGTGCAATGTTAGCAGGTGTGTGGAGAAGCAGGGTGTATGGAGGAAAAAACTGATGGATCTGTATATTTCCCTGTGTGTTGAAGGAAAGGTGGAGTGAAGGGAAAGAAAACAGTCACATGACTACTTGGCTCAAGGCTCTGTAGAAAGACCTTTGGCATTTTGTTAGGAGATTGATGGTCGGGAAACGACTAGGCCCATTGTACAACCCTTCTGCATGACTGGCCTTTTAAATCAACTTTCTGGAGAGCAGCTTGATATTGCAGGCTATTTGAAATTTTGCCTGGGATTGAATTAAAATGGCCATTTCTTGGAATTTTTTAAAATAGAATACAGGAGACAGAATCATCATGATTTTTTTGAAAAATAACTTTTGGCATAAAGACCACTTGTTTGCGAGCAGAGGCAGATCTGGTCTCTGGTCAGCTTCTCTTCCCTCGGGTGCCTCTGTGGGGCCACATTCACGGTCTTTCTCATGGGTGGTCAGATGTTACAATGGGCATCCCACATCCCTGTCTTGCTTTGGGCCTGGACACACTGATCTTTTTGTTACAATAGGGTTGGTCACCTCGAACTCAACCCTGTGAAAGGTCTGAGGAAATGTGGTTGGAGATGACAACCACGTGACAGACAGCTGTCAGTTCAAAGCCAGTTCAGTGTCAGGGTTGAAAGGAACGACAGGATTATGGTCCCTGGGAAGAGCTCACGGGGGGGGGGGGCGGTCCTTTCTCAGGGCCAAGGGACACATGGATATCTCCACTGTGGATCATTACACTATACACCATATGCAGCACTTGATTCCGAAGGCCTTGATGGTGGGTGGAGGTTGATTTTTACTTGCTCTCCTGTTGGTTTGGCTGTTTGGTTTGCAGGCTTTAAATGCCCTTTTGTATGCTGATGAAAAAGGGCTTTGGTAAAACATAAGTTTCATGAAGGTAGCCATTGTGTACACGTGTACCTTTGTTATGTCCAAGTCGCAAGAAGACCATCAAGAAAACCACCGAGAGCCAGACGTTCTGAGATGCAAAAGCAAGGCTTTACTCAGGTGGGCTGCAGTGGTCTTCTTGGTGGTCTTCTCGCGACTTGGGCATAACAGTTCGCATTTCATCTGGATTACCCCCAGAGACCACTGAGACCCCAGACCTGAAGGTAAGAATACAGCACTGTTGATTTTTCTTGTCCTGTCATTTGTCTGTTCGTCTGCTTTGCTTTCACTTTTCTTCTTGAGAACGGCCATTCCAACTCATATTTCTTGAAGGGGTTATCGAAGCAGATGCCCTTGCACAGCAATCCTGGAGGAACTTGGAGTCATCACAGATCTTCCACCCTCGAAGGAGGACCCCTAGAACCCTGCCTTGATACGAGTAGTGTGCAAGTCATTTCGGTTTTTGGCCAGAACTGACCGGGAGGGTCTCCTAACCGAGGCTCAACCTGCCCAAATTGATCTTGGGTCTGCTCCTTCTGTTCCTTCACAGGAGTCAGCTGATCAACTTGGGAGATCTCCAGTTTGTAAGTCTTTTAAATATCAGGCCTGTGTGTATTGTTTTTTCTGTTTCATGGAAATTGTTTTACCTCTTGTTACTTTGTGGACTGAACAACTGACGAGACTGATAGCCATGAGCAACGTCCCTTCCACTGCCCTGGACTTGACTTTAGCCCACTGGAAGGAAGTTACTCACAATAATAGTGTAGAGATCAAGAAAGGAAAGTGGGTGACTCTCTACTCTTCTGAGTGGCCCATTTTCGATCTGGGGTGGCCACCAGAAAGGACGTTGAATTGAGTACAATTCTCATAGTAGAGGACTATGGTTTTAATTCCTTACATAGCATGTTGTGGATTCTTTGTTGTTATTTTTTGTGGGGGAATTAATGCAGGTGCTGTCCCTGAGTTCACTCACTTTCTTCCTCTCTCTGTCTCTCTTATCCTCTCTTTCTTTTCTCTTTCTTTCCTTCCTTCCTTCCTTCCTTCCTTCCTTCTTTGCCAGTCCTGGACTCAGGTCCCGAGTAGTGTCCCTGGCTTTAGTTTTTGTTCAAGGCTAGCACACTAGCACTTAATCCACTGCTCCACTTCTTTCTTTTTCTATATATGTGGTGCTGAGGAATTGAACCAAGGGCTTCGTGTATACAAGGCCAACACTCTACCAGTAGGCTACATTCCCAGCTCTTCTCCTTTTTTTCAAGGCTAGTCCTCTGTCACTTTGAGCCACAGTGCCACTTCCAGGTTTTTGGTTTACTAGTTAATTGGAGATGAGACTCTTTAACAGACATTCTTGTCCTCAGTGGCATTAAACCACGATCCTCAAAGCTCAGTCTCCTGAGTAGCTAGGATGACAGACAGGCATGAGCCACCAGCACCCTGTACATTGGGACACTTCTAAAATGTAGATCTTAAGCTTAAATAGCTCTTCTCCACTGCTTTATGAAAGGAGCCCCACTTGACTCCATCCTCTTTTTAATTTTCTCAATGCTTATAGCATTCTACAGACTTGTTCTCTTCCTGCTTTTCTGTCTCTGTCTCTTCTTCCTGGAATCTTCCCCATTCGTGTATGCATGTCAAATGGCTACCCATCCTTAATGACCTACTCAGATGTCAAGTTGAAATGATAAGTCTTCTCTCAAATCTTCTAGGTAGATCAGAAGCTGTGCTAGTACTGGTTATATTGTTCTCCCTAATAATGCCACATAATTCACATCCGGTTTTTTTTCTGAGCTGGGCTGTCTCCATAGTGTCTTCCTCTATAGCACATTTGTATCAGAGTTCTATGGAGAGTTGGGAAACAGATCTCAATGAACTCGTGTTCCAATAGGAGGTGATTTGGTTCATCCTAGCTGATATCTCTATTGTCTGTAGCTATTAGATAATGGGGTTGGGTTCAAGGACTTCCAAATGTCATTCTTGCCTTCAAATTTGGCCTTGTAAAACAATTTATTTTAATAATAGGACATGGAAAGTTTACATGTTGTTCTATTTTGTTAAATAGAGGTACTGTGATTCTTTGTTTTTAAACTCTAAGTCTTTGTACAAAGGAGTTGTATTCACCATATCAGTTGAGTACAATTCATCCCCTTCCTTCATTCTCCCCATCTCTCCTAACCCATGGCTTGCCTCAGTTTTCTTAACCTTAAAAGATATGTACAAAGTGCAGCACGTGTGAGAAGAGAATGTTACAGGTTGAACAATACTGAAACATATTGCATCTGTGAATGAAGATGGCAAAACAAAACTCTGTGAAAGCTATTGAATAATAGGGGTTGAGAGGGCAGAGAATGTGAGAGTAAAGGAAGGGTTAATTTAACACAATTTATCATCAATTGTAAAATCTCTTTTAAAAGGTGCTAAATTGAAGAGTTCTTTTTCTGCAAGTAGTATTTGCAGTAAAAACGTTGTTAGAATTTTGAGATGATTTTTCCCCTTTTTTTGTATTAAATTTAGTACAAATATTGTAAAAGTTAAATAATTTTTCCCCAGACTCTCAATGTTCCATCTTATAATATGAAATAGAAAGGAAATCAGCATGCAGAATAACTATGGTGCCCAGTGTTGAAAACATTACATATATAAAAAGTGTACTCCCTGGAAAGACACTAGTCAAATTTCCCTTCTAACAAATTTGAGGATATATCATGTAACAGTAATATTTAATATAATTAATTGCGGAGTTTTAGTAAATGTTGGCCTCCAGTGAGAAAATCCCAGATGGTAGGTGGGATTTTCACATTACGGTGAGTACAGTGTTGAAGTTGACATATTTGGTCTCCCTGGGTATCCTTTATCACTAACTGCAAGAACTCCACTCACCTAATTTTCTTTAGCAAGGGAAAAACTATTCTCTTGAATAGACACTTAGGTCAGAGAAAATAAGGTCAAAAGAAGTAGTTTCAGTTAGGTTA
>NW_025959862.1:279655-313853 GCF_023159225.1 Perognathus longimembris pacificus | reverse complement strand
ACTGGCTAGAGGCAGGAGCTGGCAATCCTGGTGCCCGTGGTTCACAGCCATATGTTTTAGGCTCCTTTCAGGAAGCTCTGCTAAGACACCAGGGAAAGGGATATCTGACCCTTCCCTGCCGTGACCAAGGCACACTAGCACCCAGCAATGATATTCATAGGCAGCATCATAACTGTCATGCAGATCTCCAAGAGAAGAGGCAGCTTGGCATCAAGTACGGAGACCTTTGTGTAGCAGACAGCACAAGAGGGGAGCCTTCGCCATATGATTGGTTTCCGGGAACTTCAAAAAACAAGTAACGTGTAAACACTTTGAACTCCCTCTGTCCAACCTCATACCTGACACACTCCTGCAACCGCACATGAACAAAAATTTCCTCACAGGCGTGCCGACTCTCTCTCTCTCTCTTTCTCTCTCTTCCTCCCCGCCACCCCCACATGCTCACTATAACACACTGTGCCGGGTCCTCCTGGATCTACATCCACATACCTATTTGCACATATGCAGACTTAGGCTTAGGAAGCACACTCTTGTACAGCATCAGGAACGCACGTATGTAGGCAAGCAGGGGCACACACACGCACACGTGAGCGCACCCAGTACACAGTGGCTTGGAAGGTGCTAAGGGGTTTTCGAGGACTGTGTCCTACTTGGTCAAGTCCAGGGTGTTGTTCTCGTGGTGGGCGTGGCTAAGGAGCCCAGCGCTGCTTACTGGACAGTCCATTGGCACTTGGGCCTCCCCCTGCTGTCCTCACCAGTCTCCCATTTCCCTGAACCATGCAGCTTCGGAGACCTGGGTAGCAACAAACTCTTCGGGAAAGCAATCAAGGCAGAAATGTCAATGTAACAGGACCACATGATTACGCCCCAGTAGTGCCCCAACCAAGGATGGCATTCGGTACCCCTCAGGTCTACACCCTAAAGCACAGCGCTGCGCGCAGAGAATGGGGCAGGCCTGTGCCCCAGAATCCCTTGCCTCTTCTCCCTTCTACTTGGTCCCAGGGTGGTGGGGCGCCCAACCTGGCCTTCCTAGCCACCACCTGCCATCTGCAGCTGAGTTCCTGAGGCTTTTCCCCTGCACACATACCTCCTTTGCTGATAACTCCCTCCGAGTTCTCTCTCCTAGCCCTCCTGTCCCTGCCTTGCTGCTCTGGACTGCTTTCAACTCACACATGCCTCTGCGTCACTGCCTCTTTGCCTCTGCCTCTGCTTCCCAATTTCCCCCTCCTCCTCTTGAGGTTCACAGGCTGCACACCTCCCCATGCACCTCTTCACTTCTTCTGGGGGAAATTACAACTGCCTCACCCTGGCCTAGCCCTTCATATCTTCTCCAAATCTCCCTCTGCTCTCACCCTCTGCACACCTGGGATCTCTCAGTCCTCTGGTGAACACCAATCCCCATTTATCTAATCTGTTGTCTGCCTGCTCTGTGCCCAAGCCCCTCTGCTCCTTTTCTGTGCACAGGAGGTTTGTGACAAAGGTAGGAGGGAAGCGGCACTCCTTTCCTGCCTTCTGGTTTTATGACTGACATCCGATTGGTCTGGAAACGGCCTCTGCCCCCTTGGCCAAGACCACCTGAAGACCTTGCCTGGCTTGCTAGGCAGCAGCCCTGTGTTTTTTCTGAGCAGGAAGGACTGCACATATGCGACCCACTATGCAGAAAAGCCTCCAGGGGGTGGCCGGATGTTTTGTTTCTCCATTCCTTGCCCACTTTGTTGATGTGTGCTTTCATTTGCATTCCAACAGGAACAGCCTTAAGGGGAGGGGTAGTGAGGCTGCTTAGAGGTAGGCAGTTGGTGCTCACAGGCCAGCAGGGCCTCCTGGTGCCTCACTAACAGTGCATTTGCACCTGGGGTGCTGGGAAGCCTCTGGGCAGTGCCCATATGGTTTGGAGCTGTGTGACATGGCCAGGTACTCGGCGCCTCCTGCTGACTTGAGCCAGTGTTCCAACTGGAGTTGCCATAGCAAAAAGGGCACAGGGCCCCTTGGGGGTTTGCTGTAAGTTCTCCCTAGTTCTCACAGGCCTTCGGGGATGCACAGGATGTGTAGAGCCGCACATCCCTCCCCTGACCATTCTGCTGGGAACGGCTTGGGCCAGGGTCCTAGGCAAATACACTTTCCACCTCCCCTCCTGCTCCATCTTCCCACATCCTGGTTGAACCCGTGTGACACAGTTCCCCACCGCCTCTGCCCTTGCCAGTCCTGGAAGTGGCTGGTGTATGGATCCGCCACCTCTCTCACAGTCAACCTCATCTCTCTTGCTCAGAGCATAAGGGAGATACAAGGTTAGCAGGTCAGCGAATCTGGGCATCTCCTTTCTGCGCTAGTGTCTGCTTAACTCTTGTCTTCCCGCTTGCCTTGGCCTCTCTGGCCCAGATCCCTGCCTGCTACTTCCTGCTATTGAGCAGCCAAGGATTATACTGGCTAGAGGCAGGAGCTGGCAATCCTGGTGCCCGTGGTTCACAGCCATATGTTTTAGGCTCCTTCAGGAAGCTCTGCTAAGACACCAGGGAAAGGGATATCTGACCCTTCCCTGCCGTGACCAAGGCACACTAGCACCCAGCAATGATATTCATAGGCAGCATCATAACTGTCATGCAGATCTCCAAGAGAAGAGGCAGCTTGGCATCAAGTACGGAGACCTTGTGTGTAGCAGACAGCACAAGAGGGGAGCCTTCGCCATATGATTGGTTTCCGGGAACTTCAAAAAACAAGTAACGTGTAAACACTTTGAACTCCCTCTGTCCCAACCTCATACCTGACACACTCCTGCAACCGCACATGAACAAAAATTTCCTCACAGGCGTGCCGACTCTCTCTCTCTCTCTTTCTCTCTCTTCCTCCCCGCCACCCCCACATGCTCACTATAACACACTGTGCCGGGTCCTCCTGGATCTACATCCACATACCTATTTGCACATATGCAGACTTAGGCTTAGGAAGCACACTCTTGTACAGCATCAGGAACGCACGTATGTAGGCAAGCAGGGGCACACACACGCACACGGTGAGCGCACCCAGTAACACAGTGGCTTGGAAGGTGCTAAGGGGTTTTCGAGGACTGTGTCCTACTTGGTCAAGTCCAGGGTGTTGTTCTCGTGGTGGGCGTGGCTAAGGAGCCCAGCGCTGCTTACTGGACAGTCCATTGGCACTTGGGCCTCCCCCTGCTGTCCTCACCAGTCTCCCATTCCCTGAACCATGCAGCTTCGGAGACCTGGGTAGCAACAAACTCTTCGGGAAAGCAATCAAGGCAGAAATGTCAATGTAACAGGACCACATGATTTACGCCCCAGTAGTGCCCCAACCAAGGATGGCATTCGGTACCCCTCAGGTCTACACCCTAAAGCACAGCGCTGCGCGCAGAGAATGGGGCAGGCCTGTGCCCCAGAATCCCTTGCCTCTTCTCCCTTCTACTTGGTCCCAGGGTGGTGGGGCGCCCAACCTGGCCTTCCTAGCCACCACCTGCCATCTGCAGCTGAGTTCCTGAGGCTTTTCCCCTGCACACATACCTCCTTTGCTGATAACTCCCCTCCGAGTTCTCTCTCCTAGCCCTCCTGTCCCTGCCTTGCTGCTCTGGACTGCTTTCAACTCACACATGCCTCTGCGTCACTGCCTCTTTGCCTCTGCCTCTGCTTCCCAATTTCCCCCTCCTCCTCTTGAGGTTCACAGGCTGCACACCTCCCCATGCACCTCTTCACTTCTTCTGGGGAAATTACAACTGCCTCACCCTGGCCTAGCCCTTCATATCTTCTCCAAATCTCCCTCTGCTCTCACCCTCTGCACACCTGGGATCTCTCAGTCCTCTGGTGAACACCAATCCCCATTTATCTAATCTGTTGTCTGCCTGCTCTGTGCCCAAGCCCCTCTGCTCCTTTTCTGTGCACAGGAGGTTTTGTGACAAAGGTAGGAGGGAAGCGGCACTCCTTTCCTGCCTTCTGGTTTTATGACTGACATCCGATTGGTCTGGAAACGGCCTCTGCCCCCTTGGCCAAGACCACCTGAAGACCTTGCCTGGCTTGCTAGGCAGCAGCCCTGTGTTTTTCTGAGCAGGAAGGACTGCACATATGCGACCCACTATGCAGAAAAGCCTCCAGGGGGTGGCCGGATGTTTTGTTTCTCCATTCCTTGCCCACTTTGTTGATGTGTGCTTTCATTTGCATTCCAACAGGAACAGCCTTAAGGGAGGGGTAGTGAGGCTGCTTAGAGGTAGGCAGTTGGTGCTCACAGGCCAGCAGGGCCTCCTGGTGCCTCACTAACAGTGCATTTGCACCTGGGGTGCTGGGAAGCCTCTGGGCAGTGCCCATATGGTTTGGAGCTCTGTGACATGGCCAGGTACTAGGCGCCTCCTGCTGACTTGAGCCAGTGTTCCAACTGGAGTTGCCATAGCACAAAGGGCACAGGGCCCCTTGGGGGTTTGCTGTAAGTTCTCACTAGTTCTCACAGGCCTTCGGGGATGCACAGGATGTGTAGAGCCGCACATCCCTCCCCTGACCATTCTGCTGGGAACGGCTTGGGCCAGGGTCCTAGGCAAATACACTTTCCACCTCCCCCCCCTGCTCCATCTTCCCACATCCTGGTTGAACCCGTGTGACACAGCTCCCCACCGCCTCTGCCCTTGCCAGTCCTGGAAGTGGCTGGTGTATGGATCCGCCACCTCTCTCACAATCAACCTCATCTCTCTTGCTGAGAGCATAAGGGAGATACAAGATTAGCAGGTCAGCGAATCTGGGCATCTCCTTTCTGCGCTAGTGTCTGCTTAACTCTTGTCTTCCCGCTTGCCTTGGCCTCTCTGGCCCAGATCCCTGCCTGCTACTTCCTGCTATTGAGCAGCCAAGGATTATACTGGCTAGAGGCAGGAGCTGGCAATCCTGGTGCCCGTGGCTCACAGCCATATGTTTTAGGCTCCTTCAGGAAGCTCTGCTAAGACACCAGGGAAAGGGATATCTGACCCTTCCCTGCCGTGACCAAGGCACACTAGCACCCAGCAATGATATTCATAGGCAGCATCATCACTGTCATGCAGATCTCCAAGAGCAGAGGCAGCTTGGCATCAAGTACGGAGACCTTTGTGTAGAGGACAGCACAAGAGGGGAGCCTTCGCCATATGATTGGTTTCCGGGAACTTCAAAAAACAAGTAACGTGTAAACACTTTGAACTCCCTCTGTCCAACCTCATACCTGACACACTCCTGCAACCGCACATGAACAAAAAATTCCTCACAGGTGAGCCGACTCTCTCTCTCTCTCTTTCTCTCTCTTCCTCCCCGCCCACCCCCACATGCTCACTATAACACACTGTGCCGGGTCCTCCTGGATCTACATCCACATACCTATTTGCACATATGCAGACTTAGGCTTAGGAAGCACACTCTTGTACAGCATCAGGAACACACGCATGTAGGCAAGCAGGGGCACACACACGCACACGTGAGCGCACCCAGTACACAGTGGCTTGGAAGGTGCTAAGGGGTTTTCGAGGACTGTGTCCTTCTTGCTCAAGTCCAGGGTATTGTTCTTTGTGGTGGGCGTGGCTAAGGAGCCCAGCGCTGCTTACTGGACAGTCCATTGGCACTTGGGCCTCCCCTTGCTGTCCTCACCAGTCTCCCATTCCCCTGAACCATGCAGCTTCGGAGACCTGGGTAACAACAAACTCTTCGGGAAAGCAATCAAGGCAGAAATGTCAATGTAATAGGACCACATGATTACGCCCCAGTAGTGCCCCAACCAAGGATGGCAATTCGTTACCCCTCAGGTCTACACCCTAAAGCCCAGCGCTGCGCGCAGAGAATGGGGCAGGCCTGTGCCCCAGAAATCCCTTGCCTCTTCTCCCTTCTACTTGGTCCCAGGGTGGTGGGGCGCCCAACCTGGCCTTCCTAGCCACCACCTGCCATCTGCAGCTGAGTTCCTGAGGCTTGTCCCCTGCACACATACCTCCTTTGCTGATAACTCCCTCCGAGTTTCTCTCTCCTAGCCCTCCTGTCCCTGCCTTGCTGCTCTGGACTGCTTTCAACTCACACATGCCTCTGCGTCACTGCCTCTTTTGCCTCTGCCTCTGCTTCCCAATTTCCCCCTCCTCCTCTTGAGGTTCACAGGCTGCACACCTCCCCGTGCACCTCTTCACTTCTTCTGGGGAAATTACAACTGCCTCACCCTGGCCTAGCCCTTCTTATCTTCTCCAAATCTCCCTCTGCTCTCACCCCTCTGCACACCTGGGATCTCTCAGTCCTCTGGGTGAACACCAATCCCCATTTATCTAATCTGTTGTCTGCCTGCTCTGTGCACAAGCCCCTCTGCTCCTTTTCTGTGCACAGGAGGTTTGTGACAAAGGTAGGAGGGAAGCGGCACTCCTTTCCTGCCTTCTGGTTTTATGACTGACATCCGATTGGTCTGGAAACGGCCTCTGCCCCCTTGGCCAAGACCACCTGAAGACCTTGCCTGGCTTGCTAGGCAGCAGCCCTGTGTTTTTCTGAGCAGGAAAGGACTGCTACATATGCGACCCACTATGCAGAAAAGCCTCCAGGGGGTGGCCGGATGATTTTGTTTCTCCATTCCTTGCCCACTTTGTTGATGTGTGCTTTCATTTGCATTCCAACAGGAACAGCCTTAAGGGAGGGGTAGTGAGGCTGCTTAGAGGTAGGCAGTTGGTGCTCACAGGCCAGCAGGGCCTCCTGGTGCCTCACTAACAGTGCATTTGCACCTGGGGTTGCTGGGAAGCCTCTGGGCAGTGCCCAATATGGTTTGGAAGCTCTGTGACATGGCCAGGTACTCGGCGCCTCCTGCTGACTTGAGCCAGTGTTCCAACTGGAGTTGCCATAGCAAAAAGGGCACAGGGCCCCCTTGGGGTTTGCTGTAAGTTTCTCACTAGTTTCTCACAGGCCTTCGGGGATGCACAGGATGTGTAGAGCCGCACATCCCTCCCCTGACCATTCTGCTGGGAACGGCTTGGGCCAGGGTCCTAGGCAAATACACTTTCCACCTCCCCCCTCCTGCTCCATCTTCCCACATCCTGGTTGAACCCGTGTGACACAGCTCCCCACCGCCTCTGCCCTTGCCAGTCCTGGAAGTGGCTGGTGTATGGATCCGCCACCTCTCTCACAATCAACCTCATCTCTCTTGCTGAGAGCATAAGGGAGATACAAGATTAGCAGGTCAGCGAATCTGGGCATCTCCTTTCTGCGCCTAGTGTCTGCTTAACTCTTGTCTTCCCGCTTGCCTTGGCTTCTCTGGCCCAGATCCCTGCCTGCTACTTCCTGCTATTGAGCAGCCAAGGATTATACTGGCTAGAGCCAGGAGCTGGCAATCCTGGTGCCCGTGGCTCACAGCCATATGTTTAAGGCTCCTACAGGAAGCTCTGCTAAGACACTAGGGAAAGTGATATCTGACCCTTCCCTGCCTCGACCAAGGCACAACTAGCACCAGCAACAGTATTCATAGGGCCGTCATTTGTCACTGTCATGCAGATCTCCAAGAGCAAAGGCAGCTAGGTATCCCGGGGCCTCAAGTCCAGAGACCTTTGTGCAGAGGACAGCACAAAAGGGGAGACTTTGCCAAATGATTGGTGTCTGGGAACTTCAAATAAGCAAGTAAACATGCACACAATTGGAACTCCCTATGTCCAACCTCATACATGACACACTCATACAACCGCACATGAACAAAGAATTCCTCATAGGCGAGATGACTCTCTCTCTCTCTTTCTCTTTCTCCCTTCCCGCCACCTCCACATGCTCACTCATAACACACTGTGCCGGGTCCTCCTGGATCTACATCCACATACCTATTTACACATACACAGACTTTGGCTTAGTAAGCACACCCATCTACAGCATCAGGAACAAACACACACGAATGTAAGCAAGCACGGGCACACATATGCACATTTCGAGCGCACCCAGTACACAGTGGCTTGGAAGGTGCTAAAGGGTTTCAGGGGACTGTCCCTACTTGCTCAAGTCAAGGGTGATATTCTTGTGGTGGGCGTGGCTAAGGAGCCCAGCGCTGCTTACTGGCCAGTCCATTGGCACTTGTGCCTCCCGCTGCTGTCCTCACCATTATCCTGTTCCCTCAACCATGCAGCTTGGGTGACCTGGGTAGCAACAAACTTTGGGGGAAAGAAATCAAGGGAGAAATGGGGAATGCAACAGGACCACAGGATTAGGCCCCCAGTAGTGCCCCAACCTTGGAAGGCATTCATTACCGCTCAGGTCTACACCAAGAAGCATGGAGCTGCAAGCAGAGAGCGGGGCAGGCCTGTGTGCCAGAATCCCTTGCCTCTTCTTCCTTCTCTTGGTCCCAAGGTGGTGGGGTGCCCATCGTGATCGTCCAACCTCGCCTTTCTTGTATGGTGCAAGTCAGTTCGCTTTTTGGCAGGAACTGACCAGGAGGGCCTCCTAACGGAGGCTCAACCTGCCACCTTGATCTTGGGTCTGCTACTTTTGCTTCTTCACAGGAGCCAGCGGATCAGCTTAGGAGATCTCCATTTTGTAAGTCTTTTAATTATCAGGCCTGTGTGTATTGTTTTCTTCTGTTTATTGGAATTGTTTTACCTCTTGTTATTTTGTGGACTGCACAACTGACGAGACTGATAGGCTATGGGCAACGTCCCCTTCCACTCCCGTGGACTTGACTTTAGCCCACTGGAAGGAAGTGTACTCACAATAATAGTGTAGAGATCAAGAAACGAAAGTGGGTGACTCTCTGCTCTTCTGAGTGGCTCACTTTCAAGATGGGTGGCCACCAGAAGGGACTTTTGACTTGAGTACAATTCTCAAAGTAGAGGACTATGTTTTTAATTCCTTACATAGTCACTTCGAAAAAGTTGGTAGATATCACCTTCTCTGGGCCCCTCCCGTGAGTCCGTCCCTTCTCCTTTTGTGTGAAAACTCATTTTGTTTTTTAACACAAAGAGAAGTTCAACCACCTGTCACTCATGGTCCTCAATTACTTGTGGTAATACTCAGTTAGCTGCTGTTACTGTGGTGGCACTTACTAAAAACTTCATAGAGTATATTAATCAGCTATAATGTCATGATAGCATATACCATATTACTGTACAGTATTAGAAAACAGATACACAGCAGATAGTGCTTAGAAAATTTCTAAGTACTGTATGTAAGCATTTAGGTTCTTTTTTTTATTTTTTGGCCAGTCCTGGGCCTTGGACTAATGATTTCTCATTAGTATTACCAGGAGGGTTATATACTTAATTTAATGTTGTTTTTTATTTTGCCAGTTCTGAGGCTTGAACTCAGGGCTTGAGCACTGTCCCTGAGCTGCTTTTATTCACACACACACACACAGCACTACTTCCACCTTTTTCTGTTTATGTGGTGGGGAGGAATGGAACCCAGGGCTTCATGCATGCTAGGTGAGCACTCTGCCGCTAAGCCACATTGCTAGTCGAATATGTTGGGTCTATTTATGATTGTTCATTATGCCAGTCCTGAGGCTTGAACTCAGGGCTTGGGTGCTGTTCTTGTGCTGAAGGCTAGCAGACTATCATTTGAACCACAGGTCCACTTCCAGCTTTTTTTGGTAGTTATTTGGAGATGAGTCTCATAGACTTTCCTGCCTGGATGGATTTGAGCTGTGAGTCTCAGCTCATAAGCTTCTGAGAAGTTAGGATTACAGGTGAGAGCCACTGGCACTTAGCAGCTACTTTTTTGTTTTTGTTGTTGTTGTTTTTAACAAACTGATTGTAAAAATAAATTACAATATTTTAAGTGATGAACTGCTTTTCCTAATTCAAGTATTTTGGCATATTTTTCTAGTTAATCAGTTATGTAGATGTAAAACATTACTTGGAAGATTGTTTATGTGTTTATTATGTGGAAGACAACAATTTGCTTTCCATAATCGTTTCATTTCACTTGTGAAATATCTTTTCCTTCTGGTAAACCAGTCTAAAGCTACAAAAATAGGTATTGAACTATTAGAATCTTATTAAACCATGTATTGTGCTCTCTCTCCTCTCCTCTCCTCTCCTGTCCTCCCCTCCCTTCCCCTCTCCTCCCCCTCCACTCCTCTCCCCTGTCCTCCCCTTTTCTCTCCTCTCCTCTCCCACCACCTGTAGTAACAAGGTTTGAATTCAAGGCTTCATCCTGGCATGTATGCCCACTCAGCTGGTATTCTGCCACTTACACATCTAGCCCAGCATTTCACTGGTTAATTGGAGATGGAGTCTTTTGGACTTTACTGAATGGGCTGGCTTTGAACCCTGACCCTCTGCATCTCAGCTTGCTGAGTATCCAGGTTTACCGGTATGAGCCCCAGGTGCCTGGCTAAATCATGTGTTTTAATTTTAACACATTTTGTTATGTTCAATGTACATGGCTTAGAAATACATAATGACAGTAGTTTGTATGCAGCAAACTACATTATTCTTAGAGAATTAGAGAACTAGAGTGCATATATTTGGTATTGAGATTTTCTTTAAAAAAAATAAATGAGTAGAACCCTTGAAAGGACAATGAAATATAATATGATGGTCCCATATGTATATGAAGAAGTGGTGATGTAAAACACAATGAGTTGCATGGTCCTAGATGCTATGAATTCTGAGGATCCAACAATGAGGTGTGAGCTTTCATACAGCTCGGCTTTCTAAAAATTGTTGGTAATTGATCTTACATTAATTATCTCATTTCATTCCTAAAACATCCTGAATATTAGATCGGGTATGTATTGAAATCATAATTTGCGTATAAGAAAACATGGCTTAATGTATGGATCTGTGACCCCTCTGTATATCACTTTGACAATAAATAAGTAATTATATATATTTTTTTTTAAAAAAAGGAAAACACATTGAGAGGCTGCTGGCTACTCCAAGTGGAGGTGATGGTGTCTTTCTAATTATAAGGCTGAGTTTTTTGCTGGCACATGGTAGCTGTGAGGATTATTCTAAAATAAGATTCCTGATCAAAGATGGCCTTTAGAACTTTTGATAACATTGAAAACTACTAGGTCTATCATGATTGCTCTCAACCAACTAATTATGCCTATTTAGAAGTAATAATTATATGAGAGTTCAGCATTTTCCATTTTCTGAAAAACAAGAAATGTAAGGTTAGACTCATTTTCTCTATACTGATGATGATGTAGGAGCTCAATGTAGTTCAGTGCCAATGTGATCCTTTTAAATAGGACCATATGAAGTTCTGCCTGATGCTTTGCTCATTTGAGCTAAATTTAAAAATTGAAGTGTTAGGGTCTTTTTTTAATAAGTTAGCAACATATTTCTAACAAATTTTTAATCTTTTATTGGAAAACTAGCATTTTGTGGATTCTTTGTTGTTGTTATTGTTTGTGGGGCATGAACGCAGGTGCTGACCCTGAGTTCACTCACTATGTTCCTTTCTCTCTTTCTTTCTTCCTCTCTTTCTTTTCTCCCTTCCTTCCTTCCTTCCTTCCTTCCTTCCTTCCTTCCTTCCTTCCTTCCTTCCTTCCTTCCTTCCTTCCTTCATTGCCAGTCCTGGACTCAGGTCCTGAGCACTGTCCCAGGCTTTTGTTTTTGTTTTGCTCAAGGCTAGTACACTACCACTTGAGCCATTGCTCCACTTCTTGCTTTTTGCTATATGTGGTGGTGAGGAATTGAACCCATGGCTTCATGTATACAAGGCAAGCACTCTACCACTAGGCCATATTCCCAGCCCTTCTTCCTTTCCTTTCAAGGCTAGTCCTCTGTCTCTTTGAGCCACAGTGCCTCTTCCAGGTTTTTGTTTTTGTTTTTTTTTGTAGTTAATTGGAGATGAGACTCTTTAACAGACATTCTTGTCTTCACTGGCATTCAACCATGATCCTCAAAGGTCAGCCTTCTGAGTAGCTAGGATGACAGACAGGCATGAGCCACCAGCACCCTGTACATTGGGACACTTCCAAAATGTATGTCTTATGCTTAAATACCTCTTCTCCACTGCCTTATGGAAGGAGCCCAAATTGACCCCAGCTTCTTTTTAATTTTCACAATGCTAATGGCATTCAGCAGCAGGAATTCCTGGTTTCTAGAGAGTTGTTCTCTTCCTGTGTTCCTGTCTCTGTCTCTTCTTCCTGGAATCTTCCCCATTGGTATCTGCCTGTCAAATGGCTACCCATTCTTAATGAACTACTCAGATGTGAAGTTGAAATGATAAATCTTTGCTTTCCTTGGCCAGCCCCGCCCCACCCTGGCGGTTTCCTGTTGTTTCTGCTTGGGGCACTGGAAGGCTCAGGCCAGGGCAGGACGGGCGATGGATGGGGGGCTGGGTGGGGCAGAGCAGACAGGCGGGACAGAGGCAGTGGAGTCAAAACAGGGTAAAATGATACACGGGTGTGCAATTTGCAAGCTGGGGGTTCTGGGTGCTGAGTGCTAAATACTAGGTAGCTGGGTGCTGGGTACTGGGTGCTGGGTGGCTAGGGGCTGGTTACTGGGTGTCTGGGTGCTAGGTACTGGGTGCTGGGTGGTTGGGCGCTGGGTGACTGGGTGCTTGGTAGCTGGGTGTTGAGTAGCTGGATGGTGTGGTCTGAGTAGTTGGGTGCTGGGTACTGGTTAGATGGGTGCTGGGTGCTAGGTACTAGGTGCCTGGGGTCTGAGTAGCAGGGTTCTGGGAACTGGGTGCTCAGTAGCTGGGTACTGGCTGCTGGCTAGCTGGGTGGCTGGGTTCTGGGTGCTGGGTACTGGGTGCTGGGTAGCTGGGTACTGGGTGCTGGGTGTCTGGGTGCTGAGTAGCTGGGTGCTGGGGGCTGGTTGGCTGGGTGCTGGGTACTGGGTGATGGGTGCTGAGTGGTTGTGACCTGGTGCTGGGTGGCTGGGTACTAGGTGCTGGATTAGGTGCTGGATAGCTGGGTAGCTGGGTGGCTGGGTGCTGAGTAGCTGGGTACTGGGTGCTGGGTGTCTGGGTGCTGAGTAGCTGGGTGCTGGGGGCTGGTTGGCTGGGTGCTGGGTACTGGGTGATGGGTGCTGAGTGGTTGTGTCCTGGTGCTGGGTACTGGTTGGCTGGGTACTAGGTGCTGGATTAGGTGCTGGGTAGCTGGGTAGCTGAGTGGCTGGGTGCTGAGTAGCTGGGTACTGGACGCTGATTGGCTAGGTACTAGGTACTGGGTGCTGGGTGGTTGGCGGCTGGGTGCTAGGTACTGGGTTGCGTAGCTGGGTGGCTGGGTGCTGACTAGCTGGATGCTGAGGTCCAAATAACTGGATACTGGGTGCTGAGTAGCTGAGTGCTGGGTTGCTGGGTACTTGGTGCTGGGTACCTGGGTGGTGAATAGCTGGGTGCTGGGGACTGGGTGCTGGGTGGCTAGGTACTGAGTCGCTGGGTGCTGGGTACTGGTTGGGTGCTTAGTAGTTGCATGATGGGTAATGGGGGCTAGGTGCTGAGTAGCTGCATGCTGAAGGCTGGCATCTGGGTGCTGAGTAGCTGGGTGCTGGGTGGCTGGGTGCTGGGTACTGGGTAGCTGGGTACTGGCTGGCTGGGATGCTGGGTACTGGGTGCTGGGTGGCTGGGTGCTGAGTAGCTGGGGACTGGATGCTGATTGGCTGGGTGTTGGTACTGGGTGCTGGGGGGTTAGGTGCTGGGTGGCTGGGTACTTGGTAGCTGGGTAGCTGTGTGGGTGGCTGGTTGCTGGGTAGCTGGGTAGTGGGTGGCTGGGTGCTGGGTACTGGTTCGCTGGGTGCTGAGGGCACTGAGGGTTGAGTACCTGGGTGCTCAGTACTGGGTGCTGAGTAGGTGAGTGCTGGCTGGGTACTGGGGGTTGGGGTGCTGAGTACCTGGGTGCTGAGGGCTGAGAACCTGGGTGGCTGGGTAATGGGTGCTGGGTGCTGAGTAGCTGGGTGCCGGGTGGCTGGGTGCCGGGCCGGGATTCGAGCCCCAGTCCCCCTCCTCCCCGCCCTCCCCTAGGCCCCTTGCCTGTCCGTGTGTCCGTCTGTCTGTCCCCAGGCCTGGGACCCTGTGCGCCTGTCGCTCTGTGCGTCCGTCCATCTGTCTACGTTCATTGGTCCCTGTCTGTCCGTCCATCCGTCTGTCTCCTTGTCTGTCTGTCCGTCTGCCCATCTGTCTGTCCATCTGTCTCTCGCTGCATGTCAGTCTGTCCATCTGTCTCCCTGTTCGTCCATCTGTCCGTCTGTCTGTCCATCCGTCTGTCTGCCGTCCGACTGTCTCTGTGTCTGTCACACTGCTTGTGTGTCCGTCTGTGTGTCCGTCTGTCTGTCTGTCCGTCTGTCTGTCCATCTGTCTCTCTCCCTGTCTCCCTATTTGTCCATCTGTCCTCCCTGTTCGTCCGTCTGTGTCTCTGTCTTTCCATCTGTGTCTTTTCGTCCATCTGTCTGTCCATCTGTCCGTCTGTCAGTCTCCCTGTCCATCCGTCCATCTATGTCTGTCTGTCCATTTGTCCGTCTCCCTGTCTGTCTTTCCATCTGTCCGTCCATCCGACTGTCTCCTTGTCTGTCTGTCTGTCTGTCTCCCTGTCTGTCTATCTCCCTGTCCATCTGTCTGTGTCTCTCTAGCTGCCTGACTGTCCCACAGCCGGTCTAACCGTCTGTCTGTCTGTTTGTCTGTCTGTGTTAGTGCCTGTTCCTGTCTGTGTGTCTCCCTCCCTGTCTCTGTGCCCACCCGTCTGTCCGTCTCTCCCTTCCCCTGTGGGCAGCCGAAGCGACAGACAGTGAGCCAGGCCCTGCGGCCCAGAGAGTGACCAAGCACCCAGCACCCCTCACGGAGGCACGGGAGGAGGACTGAGCGCCTAGCACACACACAGGAGGACTGAGCACCCAGCACCTCGTGTGGAGGAACGGGAGGAGAACTGAGCGCCCAGCGCCTCCTGTGGATTCATGGGAGGAGGACTGAGCATGCAGGCCCTCGTGTGGGACACAGGACTAACTGCCCAGCACCCACATGAGAAGACTGAGCACCCAGCACTTTGTGTGGAGGCACGGGAGGACTGAGCACCCAGCACCTCATATGCAGACACCGGGGGAGGACTGAGCACCCAGCACTAACAAAGGAAGACTGAGCACCCAGCACCTTGTGTGGAGACGCCAGGGGGGACTGAGCACCCAGCATCTTGTGTGGAGATGCCGGGGGAGGACTGAGCACCCAGCACCCACGCAGGAGGACTCAGTACCCTAACCCTAGGTACGTGTGTGCATGCGGGGGGGGGGGGGGCTGGGGTGACCCGGGCGGCGCCATGATCAGGGCCCAGGCTGCAGGCTCAGCTCCACCATGGGCCATGGCTCCGCCTCCTCCTCCTCCTCCTCCTCCTCCTCCTCCTCCTCCTCCTCCTCCTCCTCCTCCTCCTCCTCCTCCTCCTCCCAGCCCTACCTGCCTCAGTGTCTGTACCTTTTGGCTGGTTTCACTCAGATTATGGCCAGAGAATGGCTGAAGTAAATAACAGGAAGGAAGAAAGGAAATGTATGGTGATTAGCAGTTCTTTGAGGGAAATGTTTACCTTTATTCACAAACAGTGTATGTGTTGGTAGTTTTCCTATTGCCAGAGAAAGAGAGTGTTGATTCTAAATGTTAGTTTTTAACATGAGAATCTTAAGCATTATATGTCATAACTCTAAAAAATGTTAGGTGTTTCAGAATCTTTCAAAAATATTTATTGTCTTTTTTCTCCTTTATTGTCAAAGTGAAGTACAGAGGGGTTACAATTTCATATATAATGCAGTGAGTACATTTCTTGTCCAACATGTTAACTCCTCCTCCCCTCCACATGCCTACCTCTTCCCTCCTGCTTCCCCTTCCACCCACGAGTTGTATGGTTGGTTTACACCAAATGGTTTTGTGAGTATTGTGTTTGGAGTTGTTTGTATTTTTATCCTTTGTCTATTGATTTTGATATTTACTTTCTCTTCCCTAGCTCTAATACACGTATATACAGTATCCAGGGTGCTCAGATGAGATACAGTGATAGTGGGGGTAAAACCACAGGAAGGGAATACGAGAGAAAATAAAAAGGGTACGGATTCATATCGCATGTTGAAAATAATTACAATAATGATATACCACTTGTTTCCATAACATGGAGCTCATTTCACTTAGCATCATCTTAAGTGTCCATAAGGGCATAGCTATTGGGCTATTATGACTTCGGCTTTGACTAGCCTAAACATGTACTAATTATTCCAAAAACATGTACTAATTATTCCAAGCACCCAGCACCCCTCACGGAGGCACGGGAGGAGGACTGAGCGCCTAGCACACACACAGGAGGACTGAGCACCCAGCACCTCGTGTGGAGGAACGGGAGGAGAACTGAGCGCCCAGCGCCTCCTGTGGATTCATGGGAGGAGGAATGAGCACCCAGGCCCTCGTGTGGGACACAGGACTAACTGCCCAGCACCCACATGACAAGACTGAGCACCCAGCACTTTGTGTGGAGGCACGGGAGGACTGAGCACCCAGCACCTCGTATGCAGACACCGGGGGAGGACTGAGCACCCAGCACCTTGTGTGGAGACGCCAGGGGGGACTGAGCACCCAGCATCTTGTGTGGAGATGCCGGGGGAGGACTGAGCACCCAGCACCCACGCAGGAGGACTCAGTACCCTAACCCTGGGTACGTGTGTGCATGCTGGGGGGAGGCTGGGGTGACCCCGGCGGCGCCATGATCAGGGCCCAGGCTGCAGGCTCAGCTCCACCACAGGCCATGGCTCCGCCTCCTCCTCCTCCTCCTCCTCCTCCTCCTCCTCCTCCTCCTCCTCCTCCTCCTCCTCCTCCTCCTCCCAGCGGAGGACAGGGGGAGGTGCACGGCTGTCCGGCTGTCCGTGTGTCCATCCGCCCATCTCTTTGTCTGTCCGTCTGTCTCCCTCTGTGTCTGTCCGTCCAGCCATTTGTCCATGTGTCCGTCTGTCTCCAGGTCTGTCTGCCCGTCTGCTCATCTGTCCATCTGTCCATCCATCCGTCCATCTGTCTGTCTCCCTGTTTCTCCGTCTGTCTGTCTGACCATCTACTCAGTGTGTTTGTCCGTCTGTCTCCAGGTCCATCTGTCCATGACTGTCTGTCTCCCTGTGTGTCTCACTGTGTGCTCATCTGTCTGTCCGTCTCCCTCTCTTGTCTATCTGTCTCCATGATGTCCATCTGTCCATCCGTCCATCTGTGTCTTTTTGTCATCTGTCTGTCTCCAGTTCTGTCTGTCTGTCTCCCTGTCCACCTGTCTGTCTGTCCTGCTCATCTGTGTCCCTGTCTGTCTGTCTGTCCATCTGTCTGCTGTGTGTCTGTCTGTCCGTCTCCCTGTCTGTCTGTCTCCATGTCTGTTTGTCCATCTGTCTGCCTGTCTCTTGTCCATGCCTGTTTGTCTGTCTCCAGGTCTGTCCATCTGTCTCCCAGTCTGTCTGTCTGTTCATCTGTCCATCCATCTCCCTGTCTCCCTGTCTGTCCGTCCGTCTGTCTTCATGTCTGTCCGTGTCTCGATTCCCATCGCTGTCTGTCTGTCACCGCCCAAGCCCCCAGCCCCCCATGTCCCTCTGTCCCTCCGTCCGTCCGTCTGTCCATCTTCACCAGTCAACTTGTCACTGACACAGGGAACGCGGGCGCTCAGGAGCCTGCAGGGCAGACGGACGGACGGGTGGATGTGGGCTCGAATCCCGGCCTCCCGCATGGCCCACAATGCGTTGCGTTCCCCCCCCCACCCTGGGGGCCCCGGGTTCAGATTCCTGCTCACCTCTGACAGCCCCAGCCCAGGCCCAGCGACCCCAGTGCTGCCGAAGCAGCAGGTGCATCATGGCTGGCCCGGCGGGGACCCTTGAAACCTCTGACCGTGTGGGTGTGCACACACTCGGGGAGGAAGGGATGGGAGGGGGAGGGGTCACATGAAGTGGGGAGGGAGGGACACGTGACCCTCAGCTCCTTGCCCCAGCCCTCCCCACACGACTCCACCTGCAAAGGCTCCCCCCCATGTGAGGCCTCTGAGGACACTTCAAATCGCCACCTATCCACCCACAGGCCCAGAATGGTCTTGGGGACACTTGAAACCACCCCCCCACCCAGATCCCCATTCCCCCGGGGACACTTGAAACCGCCGTGGGGACACTCAAAACTGCCCTACATCCACTCACAGGCCCAAGATTTTTGTGGGGACACTGGATACCGCCCTCCATCGATGCACACGCCGAGGGTTGCCTTGGAGACACTTGAAACCACCCCCTAAAGAACTGCCCCCATCATGGGACACTTGAAACTGACCCTCACCCAGACCCCCTCCCCTTGGGGACACTTGAAACCGCCCTCCATCCACCCACAGGCCCAGGGTTGCCTTGGCGACGCTTAAAACCACCCCCTACAGAACCACTCCAACCCGGGGACACTTGAAACCGCCCTCCATCCACCCACAGGCCCAAGGTGGTCCTGGTTACACTTGAAACCACCCCCCCAAGAGCCCCTCCCCATTGGGATACTAGAAAACACCCTTGGGACACTTGAAACCGCCCTGGGTACACTTGAAACCACCCACCACAGACCCCTGCCCACCCTGGAGACACTTGAAACGAATCGCCCCAGACCCCTTCCCCCGGGAACACTTGAAACCGCCCTCCATCCACCCACGGGCCCAAAATGGTCCTGGGGACACTTGAAACCACCCCCCACCCAGAATCTCTACTCCTGGGGACACCTGAAACCTCCCTGGGGACACTTGAAACCGCCCTCTGCTCCCCAAACTCCACCGTGTTGCTCCAGGAGCCCTAGGTCAGGGTGCGGGCTTCCCTGGCCCGGATGCACAGGCCCGGTGAGGCCCGGGTTCGAGGCCTGGCAGGGCGTAGGTGTTGTCTGAGCCTCCCAAGACCTCAATGTGGGGGGAGACTCGCCATGGGGCAGGGGTAAACTGAGGCACGGGGCGGTTCCAGGAGCACTCACCGGGGAGTCCTGGGAGACCAGCTGGCCACCATGCTAAAAGAACAGAGCACAGGCCTCAGTCAGCACTGACTGCGGGGCAGGGTGCTGGACCGTGTACTTCTGGGTGATGTGCTTAGTACTCCCACGTGCTGTGTGGAGTACTCCCCAGTGCTGGGCTGAGTACTCCCATTTCACACTAATCCTGAAACCCACCTCTCCCAACCAATACTGGACTAAGTAGTCCAGGGTGCTACAACCAGTACTCCCTGGTGCTGGACTGAGTACTCCCGGGTACTGCACTGAGTACTCCCATCCCTCCCCGGTGCTGGACTGAGTACTCCCATCCCACACCAATCCGGAACCCCACAACCTCCTGAACGTTGCTGGACTAAATACTCCCCGCCAGTGCTGGACCGAGTACTCCCGGGTGTTGCACTGAGTACTCCCATGCACAGGGCCAGCTGTTACCGGAAGTCGTGCTTGCTCCACTGCCTCCAGGTCCTGTGTGGCTCCCACCATACCTGCCAGCCCCGGGGGCCGCAGGCAATGCTCACGTTTCACAGGGGGTCAAAGTGTTCTGAAAACTGCCACAGATGAATGGAGGGACACCGGGTGGGGTGGGGGGGCTCGAAACTGCCCTCGGTGGTGCCAGGGATACTTGAAACTGCCCTTGTGGGTCTTGGGGGACACTCAAAACTGCCCTGGATGCTCATGGGGACAGTGGAAACCGCCCTCCATCCACCAAGGTGCTCGTGTGGACACTTGAAACCGCCCTCAGCGGTCTCGGGGACACTTAAAACCGCCCTGGATGGTCCTGGGAAAACTTGAAGCTGCTTTTGGGGGTCATGGGGAACCCTTGAAATCGCCCTAGGTGGTCTTGGGGATACCTGAAACTGCCCTCCATGCACCAAAGTGCTCGTGGGGATAATTGAAACCACTCTCGGTGGTCTCGAGGACACAAATCCGCCCTCGGTGTTCTTGGGGACACTTTAAACTGCCCTTGGTGGTCTCTGGGATACTTGAAACCGCCCTGGGTGGTCCAGGGGGTACTGGAAACCACCCTCACCAATTTCACGGGCATAGAGCCAGGCGTCCAGGAAGTGGACGGGGCCAGCGGGGCTCGAGCCGGTGACCAGGGCGTAGGTCTGGGCCCAGAGGCCAGCAAGATCGGGGAGGATGCAGCCCACCTGGAGGCCGGACTGGCACATGTCGGCCAGCACTCATGGTACAAACCGGTCCTAGGGAGTGGTGGGGCATTAGAAACTCACAATGGCCGAAGGGGGGGACATTAGAAACCGACAGTGGCCAACAGAGGTGGCATTACAAACTGACAATGCCAAAGAGAGGCGTTAGAAACTGACAATGGCGGGATGAGCGGGGAACATTAGAAACCGACAATGGTGGGGAGGGGCCATTGAAACCGGCAGGGGTGGCCCCACCTGGAGTCCGGATCCTGAAGGAATACTGTGTCCCCCGCGGTGCCTGCGGCCCCAGTGCCCATGAGCAGTTCAGGGCCTGGGCCTCGAAGACATAACACACAAGGCCTGGGGAAAGGACATGGCGGGGGGGGGGTGGAGGGTGGAGGGCCTGTGGGGAGACTTACCCCTGACCCTTCAACCCCACGACCTCTGACCCTTCAACCCCAAAACCCCTGACCCTTCAACCCCATGTCCCCTGACCCGTCAACCCATGACCCCTGACCAGTTCAACCCCATGATTCCTGAACTTTCAACCCAATGACCCCTGAACCTTCAACATATGACCTGTGATCCCTGACCCTCGATCCCCCCCCCCACCCGGAACCTCAGGACCTCACCCGGGTTTGTGAACCCCAGGCCTTTGGTCAGGGGCCTCCTGGCCACAGTGAGTGTAACCTCAAACTCGACTCCCTGGTACCACAGGAGATCCCAGAATTCGCAGCTACATTGTCCGACGGGGACCTTGGAGAGCGGGGGGGTCGGTGCCTTGACATAAACCGGAACACCTGGGAGATCCATTCGTCCATCCATGCCTCAACTTAGCCCCCGGAACACCAGGGAATGTGGGCCAGCCCACCCCTGCCTCAGTTTACCCCACCGCCCCCACTATTGGCCTCTCAAGGTGGGGGCCTGGTGTCTCCGTCGTGCCTCGATTGCCCCAACTGTCCAGCAGTGTGACCGACCCCTTGTTCGGGTTCACAACGATGCACCGGGCCTCTGTGGTGGTGGCCACACAGTGCCAGCTTAGCCTGTGGCTCCTGGAGTCGAAGGTCAGGCCCAGGTCAGGTACAGGGTCAGGGGTCGCAGGGCCCAAGGTTGGGGGGGTCTCAGGGGTCAGGAGGGCGCGGGGAAGCTTCCAGAAGATGGTGTGGGAGTCTCTGGTTGGGTTGGGGGGGTCACGAGGAACAAAGGTGAGAAGTCAGGATCATCCATACAAGGGTACTGTGTTCGAATCCTCCCTTGGGCTGATGGAGGAACCAGAAAGGAGGTGAGTTACCCGGATGAGCTTCAGCCATGAGGACGAGGAGGAGGAGGAGGAGGAGGAGGAGGAGGGGGAGGAAGATGGAGGCTGCAGACCAGGGGAGGATCAGGGCAGGAGGCCTGGACCTGGAGAGCACTGTGGAGAGAGCAATGGGGAAGGGTGGGTGGATGGGTGGGTGGATGATTGGGTGGATGGGTGGAAGAGTGGGTGGATTGATCGGTGGGGGGGTGGATGGGTGGGTGGATCTATGGGTGGGTGGATGGGTGGATGGGTGGGTGGATGAATGATGGGTGGGTAGATGGGTGGGTGGATGGTTGGGTGGGTGGGTGGATGGATGGGTGGGTGGGTGGATGGATGGGTGGGTGGGTGGATGGGTGGGTGGATGGATGGGTGGGTGGGTGGATAATTGGGTGGGTGGGGGATGGGTGCTTGATCTCATCCCTCTCTCCTTCCCCTTCCCTCTCCTCCCTGGTGGCCCCTGGGGCTTTCACACTCACTGCAGGCCATTGGCACATCGGGTCGGGTGTGGGGCAGCCAGGGTGCCCGTCTTGGTTCCGGGGGTTTGGGCTGTCAGGTGTGGACCCCCGGGTGGGTGTCCTGGGGAGCTTGGGGCGGCTGGGCCCTGATGTTTCTGGGCTCCGGACGGGGAGTGGATGCCGCTTCCCGTTTCTCGCTTCTCCTGGGGGTTTCCTGGCTCCTGGGCATCTCATTCTCCTTTCTCGGGGATGGGGAAGCCAAGGCGGCACCCCGGTGAGGACAGGCCTTGGGGCCTCGGGGGTGCGGGTGCCATGCACAGACAGACAGACAGACAGACAGACCTGAGTCCTCCTTGGGTGGTGGTGCTGGGTGCTGAGTCCTCCTGGGTGGTGGTATTGTGTGCTGAGGCCTCCTGGGTGGTGGTATTGAGTGCTGAGTCCTCCTTGGGTGGTGGTGCTGGGTGCTGAATCCTCCTTGGGTGGTGCTGGGTGCGTTTCCCAGACAGAGAGACACAGTCCAGTCGGAGGAATGGAAGGGCGGACAGAGGGACGGACATGTGGATTGGGAGACGGAAAAGGAGGGACGGGCGGACACACAGACGGAGAGAGGCGCAGACACACAGACAGACGGACAGACAGGACAATATAGAGACAGACAGGGAGACAGACAGACGCACAAGAGATGGACAGACAGATGGACAGGGAGACAGACACATAGACAGACAGATGGATGGACAGATGCAGGGGGCCCTGCACCCCAGGCGCTCTCCTGACCAGCAGGAGAGGCAAGGAGGCGCGCCCCTCCCCGCCGAGGGTGAACCCAGAATAGGTAATAAGCAGCAAGTCGCCCGCACGCAGCCCAACCCAACCTTTATGCCACAGTTAGATGGTCAGTCAACTTGGGCAGAGTTCAAGACCGCTCTCTGTTTATTGGCGCGAACCCCATCTTAAGTATGGGCAATGGCAGCAGGAAGAGGAGGAGTGTAACATACCTAGTCAGGGGCTACGATTGGCGGTCGGAGCTGTCCGTCAAGGGTGGAAGGCCATGGGACCTCACTAAGGGGCGGCCTGAGTCTATGTCACTACCAGCAGGACCACCCCAGGTTACTGCCTAGAGCTGCCTTCCAGTTCCGGACCCTGAAGGCAGGCGGGGTTAGCCAGGATCCCTCTACCCGGAGGCGGTGCAACAGTCACACAACTCCAGGGTGTGCACAGTCGGGGCCAGGCGATGTGCCCCACATCTCCTTTTCTGTTTAATAAGCTGGTGGATGTCCTACTCGAGAAAGCGCCTGTCTTAGGTCGTCCCCCCTGAAGGATCTTACCTGTCATTGGCTGGCCATCCTAGCTCGTCGGGCCACCCTGCCTATGAGGCTTGCCAGCCCCAGCAAAGGAACAAGGCGGGAGGAGAGGGGTCTGTGCTCAAGAGGAGGCCCTGCTATTTCTGCCTCACGCCTGTGCACTCTGGTAGGCTGCACATCCTGGAAGGGGCCATGACCAATTTCATAGGGTTCCCAAATGGCTAAAGGCAGCATAATGCTGCCAAACCACCGTTGACTGGACAGCTCTGGCTCATTGCTTAAGAACTAGGGGAAGCCTATTTGCCCTAGCATGGTCAGGTGTAAATACAGAGGCTATATAAGCACAGAGGCAAATGCAAACACAGGTCATGGGGGTCTCTCCCACGAGGAGGAGAGGGTAGGGGAGCCACCAGCATTCCTTCCAGAGGGACCAGCCAACACAGCAAGCCTGCAGCTCCCAATGAACAGTACCCACACCTTGCTCCCTGTTGATCTTGCTAGCACCTGGCACTGGACCGTACATGGGGGGAATGGAGTGGATCGGGTGAGAGAACAGAAACACTTATTTCCTTGAAGCTTAAGAACATAATGGGAGGGCTGAAAGTGAGGAAGTGGGTGGATGGACCTTGAATAAACATTCAGAACCATCTAGTTCTCCTTTCTGTTACAACCTAAAGCCTGCAAGACCAGAGATCTGTCACACAACTCTCCTCTATCTTATTGGCACCAAAAGGGTCCGAGGACATGTTAGATTGTTGCAGAGCCATAAATGAAGTACTCATTTTCAGTACTTGATGCACTTAGGGTACATTTGAAACCCATTTCCCTCTTCTACCTTTACGCTTCTATCTCCCTAACACACCTGAAGCCAAGTTTATCATCCAATTGAGGAGGAAGAGAGCAGAGGAGGAGGAGAGCAGAGGAGGAAGAGAGCAAAGGAGGCGGAGAGCAGAGGAGGAGGAGTGCAGAGGAGAGCATTATTTATTTTTGTTTGTTTTGCTCCCAGCTGGGAGGAGAGCCACAGGCTGAGGATGGTCCTTGCCTGCGGGTCCCCGTGCTGAGCCCCATACAGGTCCCTCACCGCGCCTGCCTGGCACCTACTCTGCCAACTACTTGTGCAGCCGCCAGGACTGAACTTTGGAGGACTTGTCGCTACTCCTCTGGCCAGTTGTCTTGGCAGGAGGTAGAAGGTGGCCAGAGGACCCCCCCCTTACCATGCTGGTGAAGAAGCCTGTGGGGAAGGGAGCAGGGTGAAAGGCTGGATCTGAAGAACCCAGCCCTTCCAGGCAGCATTGCACCTGTGCCATGCCCCCGTGCACCACCCTGGCCACCCTCCTCTCCGGGGTGGCCATGATTTCGTGTCTGTAACTTGGGGTGAAAACCAACGACCTTCAGGCGAGGATCCTCACCCTGGAATCTGCTAAAAGGGCACCCTCCGTTCCCCTGCTGCCGGAGAAGGCAGATCAGCTGAAGACCATAGTCAGGTGTGTGAGGCTGGGCCTTGCTCGAGGGGGAGTTGCATGTGGATAGAATTTTGCACAGGTTCAGTCAGTCTACAGGATCCACCCTTACTGGTTATACAGTTGATTTGGGATGTGTGAGCCTCTGTGGTATCTATTTATTCAAGTCCCTTCCTTGGTTTCTCTCCAAGTCTGTGTGGAGGATCTTCCCTCTGTCTTCCTTAAGGATTGCATGTTGCAATGGCAGTAGGGGCTTTGCCCGGCTGTTTAGTTTTGTGGAGTCTGGGCTGTCAGCATTCTCAGTCCTATGGAGAATATTCATTGTAATGCTCACATCTGTTTTTCATTTGATAAGGTTAGGCCTTATCAATAGAGAATGGTAAGCACTCTTAAAAGTGAAATAAGCCCATAGATTTAAAAATTCATTTAACTCGGAATTCTTTTCATATTAAAGGTTTTAAAAATTGGGAAAAAAAAGTTTTCCTTTGTTTTTTTGGAGGGGGAGAGTTAACAGAGGTTGTGCTCAGATATTGATGAATGGAGAATTGAAACGGATTCCTTTAAAGATGACTTAGACTCCAGTAGGGAGAGGGTAGTTTTTCTGCCAGTGGAGAGATGCAGTAGTTGCAGCCCGAATGTGATAAAGTATGTCTACAACATTGGCTGTTATTGATAGGACACACATTGCCATGAGCTGCATTGTTAGTGCCGGAGTTTTGCCTTGGCTGTGCAGGGAGAGGGTGGGGATAGTTGAATAATGAAGAAAGGTATTCCCCAAATCTTTCAATCTATGTCAATGTTAAATTGATTTTTAAATTAAAAACAAAATTATGTCTTGAGTACTGTTAGCATTGGCTAAGATCCATGCACTTACATAAATGCTGTTTGTGCAGGCTATCAAACATTATTAACAGCCACAGAGGAAGAGTCCCTGAAGAACTCACAGAACTGGGATACTACTGCTAGCTCTTAATATATCTTCTTTTCTTACAGGAATCCTACGAACACATGGCTAAACTGAGAATCACAAGAGAAACACCTTCTGAGTGCAACTGTCCAGCAGGTAAGAAATGAAACTTAACTAGGTTCCATCTAGGGGAGAGCATTTGCAAACAAACGATCATATGCCTGTCAGGTCTACCTGTAACAGTAACAGAGAAAGAATGCAGACCCAACTTGCTTTAAGAAAATCAACATGTCTCCCTTTGACAGATGGTGAGTAAAGCCACAAATATTATTTTAAGCAGCATACCAGTGTCTGTGAGGGGAAAAAAAAGAGCTAATCACCATGAAAAATATTGGCAAGGGGATATACAAATTTCTTAGTATCCCGGATTGAAAAGTCATCTTCAATTTTATTAAATAACTTCAGTGTTCGTGGTGAACCTGGTCTGAATAGCTGTGAAGCCCTGGTGTCTAATGTTATATTAGTGCAGAGTTTTTTGTGGTTATTATATTCGCAAGTGATCTGACCTGTAGGTAAAAATGAAGACTAAAGGAAATTAGTTCTTTATTTTGTTCTCAGTACCTTGCCAGAAATATTCTTCCATGTTGTCCATTTTTCTGTGTAGTTATAAGAAACCATAGTGACAGTGTGTATTAGAAGGATAGAGACGAAAGGGTAGTGAATGAGCACCCCCACCCCCCACCCCCGAATCATTAAATCTTCATTCAGAGACTTCTGAGCCTTGGTTGTTGTCTGTAGACCTAACAATTTAAAAGCTCTTGGAATATGGCCAGGGGAAGGCATTTAGTGGATACAATATTATATAAGGCATCAAAACTCCCATGAATCTCAAGAAGTTCTTTAGATAAACATGGTGAATGTATTTATGAACATTCTAGTTTCTTTCATCCTTATGCATGGAAAATGAGTCTTTTTCTCTCATATGGAAGAGCTCATTTCAATGTAGTCATGTGCTTCATAATGACACTTCAACCCAAGACAGGTCACAAATATAACAGTGGACCCCTAAGATTGTGTAACCTAGTGATGTCATAGCCAGCTTAGTTTGTGTGAGTGAGCTGTGTGATGTTTGCTCAGCAGTGGGATGGCAACAGCACAGCCCTTAGAACACGCCCCAGTTATGATTAAGCTGCAGGTGACTGTGAAAAACTTTGCGGCTGCTGTTCACTGCTGGCTCACGCCTGTAATCCTGGCTACTCAGTAGGTGGAGATCTGAGAATTGCAGTTCAAAGCCAGCCTAGTCAGCAAAGTCTATGAGACTCTTATCTCCAACAAACTAAGAAAAAGCTGGAAAAGGCACTGTGGCTCAAGTGGTAGAACGCTAGCCTTGAGCACAGAGAGGCTCAGGGATAGCACCCAAGACCCTGAGTCCAAGCCCCGGGACTGGGGATAAAAAGGACTACTGCCTGTAATTTCTTATAGTTTGCGGTTGGTTTTTGTCTCATGATAACTAGTTCAGGCACAGTTTAGACTTTTCAATTTTCAGGTTATACAGCATAAAAGCTTTTAGTATTTGTATTTAGTATTTGTATTTGACCATCTTTGAGATATATTATTTTTTCAGTGAAGGCTTTTGATGAGAAGACAAAGCGTGGATGTTTGACATTGTGTGTTTCATCCTGAGTAGTTGAGAAAGACCTCAGAAGTAAGATATTCAAGGGAAGAACTTTTCCAGGACAGGAATGAAATCACAGCTGCCCCTGCCCCATAGAGATGATGTTAATTTCCCCGACAGTGGGTAGGGTAGGTATAGGACTTCACAAATCACACCTGGCAGGAAAGAGCATCTTTTGACTATACAAAAAAATCCAGTACACGGGCTGTGTGTATGTGGGGAGCTTAAATTTAATTTGGAAGATTCATAACAAACTTGGTAAAATGTTGAAAAGTGACCACACCGAGTTCTATTTCCAGAGGAGATACTATTGTTTTTATGATGCTTCATGTAGGCCAGTGATTGAACTCTTGTCATCTGGGAGAAAGCTATTATCCTTAAGAGTTTGCTGTATATTCCCTGGGATGATTATTACAGACTTTGTTTTTCCATCTTGCTTTTTTTGGGGTCAGTCCTGGGCCTTGGACTCAGGGCCTGAGCACTGTCCCTGGCTTCTTCCCGCTCAATGCTAGAACTCTGCCACCTGAGCCACAGCGCCCCTTCTGGCCGTTTTCCATATATGTGGTGCTGGGGAATCGAACAGAGAGCTTCTTGCCACTAGGCCATATTCCCAGCCCTGTTTTTCCATCTTAATGTGATAAATGAATAATAAACAGCAATTCTCTTGGGTTGTTGTTTATTGGTTGCTCTATCACCTGCTTTCCTTCTTGCCACCACTAGAACTCTGCATTACATCAGTTTTTACCTGGCTCCTTGGGAGGGAACTCTGAAGGGGCACATTCAAACACACAGAACCAGATGGGGTTTTTGGTGAGTTACAGAAATAAACTCAGTTCTGCTTGTCCAATAACAAGACATCACCCAAACGCAGGCTTTGTGTTAAAAGATTCTGGAGAAAACCAGCTGATGCAGGATTATCTTAGGGAATGAGCTGGCTGGCCAAAAGGGCTTAGAAAGAAGATATGGCACTTCCCACCTGATTTGGCTGGAACCTCTGTTCGCCATGTGTGACTAAGACTTGTCACCCAGACATCTGTTTGCAGGACAGAGTGAGACAAGTGTGACCTCAACTCAGTTCCTGTGGACACATGCCCATCCATTGAAGTTGACACTCTTGATGACAGGCTGAGTCTCAGAGCCAAGGGTCGGTAGCAAAGAAGCAAATTTGTGTTGTGTGTACTCACTGATGGCTTCTGCTAGAAGTCAGGTCTTACTGGGGTTTTCCCAGGTAGCCTCTGTGGGAAGGCTTTGAGGACGATTTATTGAATGGCTTCTCACAGTAGGAGAGGCTCTTTGTGATTTACTTTCTATAACTAGGAGAGTTTTAAGTGCTAGCAATCTTAGGATTTGTCCCCTGGGCAGAGGGACTCCAGAGCTAGAAGCCTAATAAGGAATCCAGAATGAGCTGGATATGTCTAGACTGCAATCTTAGATCTGATACTAAATAATGGTGTGACTGTGATCAAATGAATGCACTTCATTTTTTCACCAGGAAAAAAAAAGAGTAGAAATTCCTTCTCCATTGTACGATTTATGTAAATTGTTTGGCATATTAGTGTTTAGAGCTTAAATAATACTTCTGTTTTTTTTTGTGTTGGTTTTTTTTTTGTAAGTTTCTCAGAAAGACTAGGCAAATTCTCTTACCACTAAAGCTGCACCCACAGTTCATTAGTCTTTTTCTTACATTCCTTCCTCTGCTCCACAGAGGAACAAGTGGGAAATGTTGCAAAAGTTGCTCAGAACCTAAAGCTAATGTACATGGCGGTTAGTTAAACATCTGTAGGTCATTTATAAAGATAATCTTGCCTGTCAGTATCTCTTGGTGTTTTAGCAGTGGAATTTGGGGTTTTCATGATACCTAGTTTTGTCTCCAAAGTGTTCACCAAAATGACAGGGGAAACAGACCATTTAGACCGAAGCATACCGGGTAGAAAGACTTGGATTTATTGGGCATGGACTTAGTAAAGAGTGTCTTTACAGCTTCAATATGAGATGTTTACCAAAATGAGTGTCTTCTCCATCTGACTCGTAGACCTATTCAAATCAGATTTATTTATACAGTGATATTTATAACATAAAATTGGACAGTCATTATTATATCATCTTTGTCCTCAGTAGAAAGGCATATTTACCTTTTTTGTAAGATCAAGAGACGCTCTAGAAAACCAAAAGAAAATTTTCTTTTAAGAACCCCAAATAATTCATCAAAGCTATGTTTAGCAGATTTGCGTTAGCAATGGCAGAGACAAGGAAATAACAGCTGCTATTTGTGGCTTGATCCCTGTCATACCTGACTGTCTCTAAGAGAGTAACTTGGCTCGTCACTATGGCTACAGAATTCTACTTCAGGTTGTGTTCTTTGGATCTTCCATGAAGTATGCATAAAGCAGGCATATTTACAGAAAGGTTTCTCTGTCCAGCCAATGAAGAACGATGGGAATGGATACACCATTCAAGTGATAAGAACTCATTCATCAGTACCATTGGCCTCCTCAGCCTATTAGGTGTTGAAAAGATATGTCCCAGCCATCCCAGAGGACCATGCAGAGATCATCACAGACAGGAGAAAAGGTTCAAAAGGAGGTTTATAAGTGGGGCCATAGTTCCCATGGGAGAGGGAGCTACATGGTGTCTGCACCTTATCCAGGTGGCAGCTTCTCTCTCTGGGGGTAAAGGGGAAGTAGATAGGTAGTGAGTAGGAGTGGCTCATTAGGTATGGGTGGATCTGGGGGCTAGTGGGAGGAGCTGAGGACCTGAGGCTAAGGAAATGCAAACAGGTATAAGAACCTCTGTGGTGTCATCCATGTAGAATAGGAAATGAAGAAAGCCACCTTGGCTTTTTCATTAACATGTTACACAATCTTGTGCAAATCATTTCCACATATGGCTTTTTACAAACTGGTCATATCATTGTAAGTAAGAGCTGGGCAATAACGACTTAGCATCTTAGTCAATTCTCTACCTAGCATAAATTCTAAACAGTACCAGATATTGGGATTATTTTTGGGGGGGAGCAAATAAGGCAGACTTGCCCTGTATCCTCATGGAGTTTCTAGTTCCATGAAGATGACACCAAATGTTAATTTGAAAAGGACTTTCCATGTGGGATAAGCAAAATCAAGAGGAGTACATTTTGGAGCATATAACCTAAATCTATGAAATGTTTACAATATGGGAAGTTGTTTAAATGGTTTGGTGGTAGAGAAAGAAAACTATACTTATGTTTCAGAAATTCATAATAGAAGAAAATATGGCTCCTGAGAAAATCTGTAGGAATGGATACAAAGTTTGTTGGTTGCCTTTTGAATTTCTAAGAATTGATGGATAGGTAGATAAAGGTACACTGGTAGCTGATCTGCTGATATTCCAAATGAAAGAAACATGATATTTTTTTTCTTGGTCATGGGGCTTGAACTCTGGGCCTGGGCTCTGTCCCTGAGCTCTTCAGCTCTACCACCTGAGCCACTTTCTAAACATGATTTTTAATATAGAATGGACAGCCTGTTCTATATGATGATAGTCTATTCTATTCTATGAATAGTGAGATTAAAGTTGAGAACTTCTTGTGTGGAGTGTTTAACAGCTACAGGTAAAAAGTGAGACTAGAAGCCATCTGGTGGTGGCTCAGTTATAATTCTAGCTTCTTAGGAGATTGCAATCTGAAGGTTGAGATTCAAAGCCAGCCTAGGCAGGAATTTCCATGAGTCTCTCACCTTCAATAGCCACCAAAAAGCCAAAGTAGAGCTGTGGCTCAAGTGATAGAAAGCCAGCCTTGAGCAAAAAAGTTAAGGGGCATTGCCCAGGCCCTGAGTTCAAGCCCTAGTATGAGCATACACAGAAAGTAGATACTTCTTAAGGTATCCTCTATACTTATGAAATGACTATTTACAAAATGGGAGTAAATGCCAACAAGCACAAGTACCCCTCATTCCCAAGTGGGAGCAGTACAGATCCTGGTGATGGATTGAGGTCGCCCCAGTATGGTGATGGACGTAAATGGTCACGCTTGCTTTGAGATAGAGCATTCTTCCCCCTGGTGTCAGAGCCTTTGTGTTCCTTTGCTAATCCAGTGGATTTGAGCATATAAAACTCCATGTCTTGCTGTATACATTTTCAATGATATAGAGAACAGAAACAGTTTTACCTTAAGAAACTTGAATAAGCAACTTGAGATGGTGAATGTTATGGAAATGAAAATGGCAGATATTCTCCACTTCCTGTGACACAGAACAGGGCACAGTGATGAGGGTGCCCCCACGAATGTCCCCAGTAAGTCTTTCTGAGGCCTAATGAATCCAACAGGCTGGACATGACATGCTCAGTGACTTTTCTGCTGAGAGTGGACAAGGACAAGTTGCCTTTTGAAGGGGTGTTCTTGTTCTCTTTTGTCTGCCTTGTTTACAAATGAAGAAGCTAATTCTTCCAATTCTTGCTCTGTGATGCTTGGCTTGGAACTTGAGGCCTTTTCCTTGCTTCATTTAAACCACTCCTCCAGTTCCTTTTTTTTTTTTTTTTTTTTGGCTTTTGAGTTATCTTAGGATAGTCTTTTGGGCTGGCCAGCCCTCCCCTTCCTCTATCTCTTCCACCTTTCTCCCTTTTCCTCTGCCCTTTTCACTCTTCTTCCCCTTTAACTCCTCCTCCCCTCCCTCCCCTGCTTTTCATTTGATCAGGTGGTCTCAAGACTGTGCTCCTCCCTACCTCTGTTCCCCAGTATCTGGGAAACAGAAGTGTGCCACGATGTCTGGCTTCCTTTCCCTTTCTCACTGTAGTAATTCCGTTGGTAATTATGTAAAAGGATACCAATACTATATGGAATTTCAATTCACTGTACCTTATTCGATGTGTGGGAGCAAGCATTCTTTCAAGGCCACAGTCTGCTCTGCTTCTGATTGCTTTGTAAGGGTGTAAAATCAACACTGTGACATGACCAAAATGGAAGCCATCCAAGACCTATCATGAAAAATTGTTTGGGTGCCCTCCTTACCATGTTAGAGACTTTCTGGGGTGGTTTGGTGGAAGTGGAGAATGTGAAAACTGTTTATGGATGACTCTGAGCTGCAGGCTGAAACCTGAAATCCAGGATATGACTGGCTACACCTAGAAGCATTGCTACCTAACCTGGCTTGCCAAGATGGGTGAAGTTTGGTGGGGTGGTTTAAAGTGCCATGGAATTTCACAATGCCCCCATCCCTCCCCAATTTGTGTTAACAATGGTGATTCTTACGTGGAGATAGGAGGAACTGAGCTAAATAGAAGTTCACTGCTCCACCAGTTTCTTCCCAATTGAATTGCGAGCTATCCCTTGTCTTCTTTGGTGATGGACAAAATCAGTAGAGAAAGCAAATAGTTTCTCCAACCCATCAGCTCTAAGATACCTGAAATGCAGTCAATGTTGCACTTGTGTATAGTAGATACAGCCACAGCCATGAACTTTGGGCTAGTATTCCAACAGCTAGAATAAGTGGAATTAATACTGTCATTCAACTTACTGTGGAACTTCTTCCCCTCCAAATTTGGAATTTCTATGAGTACAGGATAATTTGGAATTGCGATGACACTTCTGACGTCATTGCCTCCAGAGATGTCACTGCCTCTTCAGTTGAAGGCCTTATTCTCTTCATGAATGGTAGTTGAAATGTATTCATTTCCCTTCATAATGTGTTCCTTACATTGATCACTAGATTCATGCAGTTTTTATTATAAGCTCATATTTATAGGCTTTGACACCTAAAATGTAAAAAAAAAAAATTATAATTTCAATTTATAGGCGTTCTGTTCTTCGTTATGGACATGAAGCTTTAATTCTTGTATTTAAAATATATTCACACGTTATAAAATACAATGATCATATTTACTCTAATTGAGTAAATTGTAGCAAGCTCTGGCTTGTACATTATGGTATAACTGGGAGTCAGAATATATGTCTAGATAGTCTTCTTTGTTATCGGTTCCTCTCGCCTCTTCTCCCACTCTTCTCACCTCTTTTCCTCCTCTTCCTTCTCCCTTTTCTTCCAAAAGAGCTCAATGTTCCTCACTGAAAGTGAGGAACATATTCCTTAATCTGTTAGCACTAGAAAGTTGGGGAAATGCACAATGTAACCCACTGTGATATACATCACAAACATCAACATCTCTCACCCCATCCGTCTGCCTTAAAGTCTGAGATTTTTTTAAAGCCTTTAAGTCATCCCAGTTTTTGACATGTTTCTGTGCATTTTTTCATTTTTCTTTGTGCTTTTTTACTTTTTGGTGCCTGCACCAGGGCTTGTACACAGGTCCTGAGTGCTATCCCTTAGCCTTTGCACTCAAGGATAGTGGTCTACCACTTGAACCACAGCTCTGTTTCCTGATTTTTTGGTGATTAATTGTAGATAAGAGACTTTCTGGTGCATGCTTTCTTTGAACCTTGATTCTCAGAAATCATTCTCTTGAGGATTACAGACATGAGCCACTGGCACCTTGCTCCTTTGAGCTTTTATTCTTCACACATACGCACATAGAGTCTTGTCAACAAGTTGCTGCTGCCATTAACTTTTTAATATAGTTATTGTTAACACTAGAGTTTTGTTGAGCAGTTAATGTTTAGCTGGCCAAATAGTATCTGCAACATAACTTTCCCCCAAATTACAATGTCCCTTAGTATCTGAAGTGGGTTGGCTCTACAACCCATGTGGCTAATGAAGTTCTTTTGATATAAAACAGTATAATATTTGCATATAAACTACAAACATCCTTCATATACTTTGTCTTCTCTAGATTGCTTACAGTAAGTAATATAATTGAAATAATGTGTAACTAGATTTTATACCATATTATAGGGCATTATGACAAGAAAACAGTGTGAATGTGTTTTAGTACAGATGCACTGCTTTTCCCTTAAAGATGTACAATCTGTAATTGGTTGAATTTGCATATGCAGAGTATTTATTTGTGCATTATTTATAGAAACTATGCTGTAAGAAAGTTGGTCTTTGGTAAAATGATGATGGTTCTATGTTGAAACTGAAATGGAATCCAGGAGGAGACTGTGAGTTTTGTATCTGCATTTAAATGACAGGCAAGATCTTGAGAAATTACTAATATTGTAGCCAATATTGACTGAGAAATCCAATGCATTTCACA
>NW_025959862.1:230451-279155 GCF_023159225.1 Perognathus longimembris pacificus | reverse complement strand
CACCATATTAGCTGTGGTGTGGAATAATAGTCTTTGATACTGTTTTGCTCGTGTGTGAATGTGAATGATACCTCCATAATGGAGTTTTTCAATGCACCGAGTCTAGAGAAAAGGCTCCCAACACAGTGGTCCCTTGACAAGTTTTATTTGCTCTTTTTCTTTTCTTCCCTCTTCCTCCTATCCAAATATTTCCTTTCAGTTGAAGTCACTTCCCTGATGGGGATTCCTCCTATGTTAACAGAAATAGTCATGGTTCTCGTTTGCTTGCCAAATGTTAAACTGTGCACAATCACCTTTCATAGACAAATAGCACAGCGATTGTCTTTTGGTTCAAACATGGAATGAGTTAAAACTCTAAATATATAAGAGATAGGAACTACAACAGAGTTATAATCATAAACGGGTTGTACGTGAAACAAATTCAGACAGAGGGGCAAATATTTATCTTCCAGTTGGACTCCAAATACAGCATAAAACAAGCTGTAGGAACATAATATATGAAAGATAAAAATTTCCAACCCCCTTACATATCTCGAAATTGTATTTGTACAGATGTTATGAATGATACAATAGCTGATCTTTAATGTAGAGTAGGAATTTTATTTGATGAAACAGATGGTATTGAAAAAATTTTATCTCAGCAAAGTACTGACTCATACAGAATAATATGAACTTTTTCATTTTGCAATGGGAGGGTAGATGAGCCTAAGTAAACTTGCTAAAAATGTATTAAAAAACCTAAGCTCTTCAAAATAAGCCCAGGGACAGTTCCCAGGCTATGAGCTTGAGCTCCAGGACTGGCATAATAGGAAGAGGAAGAGCAGGAGGATGTGGAGGAGGAAATGCTTAGGGTTAGCAGTATGAAAGTGGGACTGTCCTGGGTTTATTTAAACTCCAGCCTTGCCATTTCCTACTTCTGTGACTTAATCCAGTTACTTAACTTCTTTGAGTCCAAGCTTTTTTCTCCATTTGAGAATAATAATATCATCATGTGGCATATGTCCTATTAAGTGGTTACCTTTATATAAAGACATTCATTCAGTGTCTAGCAGAAGATATGTAGTAAGTGCTAGATATTGTTGAAAACTGGGTGTGAAGCAGTTGCAAGCCTTACTAATTAGGTGCTCTAGGAAGGTTTGTTAATCTTAATTCCTCAGCTTTTTTCTCTCTTTCAGCCAACCTTCTCAAACTTTCTTGTAAGAACTAAAGGAGTTGTGTGTGTGTGTGTGTGTGTGTGTGTGTGTGTATGTGTGTGTGTGCAGGGTACTTCACACTTTATCTAGCCTAAAAGAAAACTGATATAGAGTCATAAAAGAAGTTGTGTGTAGTTTTATTAACCATAATAGAAAGTTTAGACTTAATTTCAAATATTCTAAGAACATATTGGAAAGTTTTAGCTAGAAAAGTGATGTGCCATGTTTTAGAAAGATCCCCTTGATTACTGTGGTGTTGTAGAATGATTGGGATCAAGGAGTGCAATGGGAGAGCCAGGAAGCAGGTTCAGACATGCTATCAATAACTGTGATGCTCAAAACCATGAAAGAAACAGAGACATACTCACTAGACACTATGTTGAAAATTAACTATATAACTTGTGGGGGGAATGGAAGAAAACACAGGGAGAGAGCTTGCGGAAGGGTGACATTGTCTAAAAAGAAATGTACTCATTACCTGACATGTTCTTGTAATCTCTCTGTACATCACCTTTTAAATAATAAAAGAATAAAAAATTACAAAAATAAAAAATACAGGATAAATAGCACCTTTTGCCATCCATAACTATTTTCCGTATATTTAAATAAAATTTCTAAAGAAAAAAAAAACAAAAATCCTAAGCTCTTGTTCAAATATAAACATTACCTGTAAAAGGCTTTTCCCTGATTGAACTCATTTTCTTAGAGCCCATTCAGTATCTCATAGGTAGTATTCCCTCCATTTTTAATCAACCTATTTATAAAAATCTACAGGTAAAATGATACATACTTATCAAGTACAACATATTTTACACATAGAGTGGTTAAATCTAGCTAACATATGTATCGCAGATTATTATCATTTTTGTGGTGAGAACACTCAACATCTACCCTGTACTCTCAGAAGGTAGATTAAGAGTTTATGCGTAAGACCCAAATTTACAGGAGGCCTAGAGATTTAATTGCCAAGACTTCAGCAATGGTATTGGCAAATATCAAACTTAGGTCTTTGTAATTCTTAGACGTTTTGCCATGTTGCCACAAAAGCCTCATGAGCATTAAGAGGATTTCAATTGAACACTAGTCTGAAAAAATGAGGTTTTGGTGAAATTGGAAAAATAATAATAGGATGTGAGATTAAAACTCTGTTAATCTTTATTCTTGATGATTCTTTCTACTCCTATTCCTCTGAAAATCTAAAACGATAGAATCTCAAAATAGATTTCAAAAATTCAATACCTCTCAAATATTCAGATGAGAATATACATGCTTCCCAGTAGTAAAGAGAGGAACAAGTAAGTTATAAGAAATAGCCCAAATGCCTATGGTCTGAAGTCCTGTCGCACTCTTATTCTTCTCATTCCATACCTGGGCTTTAGAGTAAGTTTTCCTGTGATCAGTGACAGAAGAAGAAACTGGGGCCTGCTTTACAGAACCTTCTGTGTGATATTCAGGCACCATGTAAGAGTAGATAGTTGTAGCACTTTGACTCTGTACTAGGATGACCTTGAAAGGACGCTGGTAAAGGGAAATTCTCTAGGTGGGCAGAACATTGAGCAGTGTCTCTGGTGGTTGGCTTACAAGGAGTAGTGGCCAGTTGAGTGACTTTATGGATGTATGAGCTCTTGTGTGAATTGTTTGGCTAGCTGGTTAGGGACTTAGAAGAGGCATGACTGGAAAATTGGTCACAAGGAAATTGGGGATGAGGTAGGTGGTAGAACTTGCTGAGTGGGGCACAATACCAAAAGATAACCTGAGTGGAGGATGATGTTTGTAATTAAGTGAAAAGATTGCTCCTTTTTGTGGCTAGAAATCATCCTTTTTCCCATGCCACTCCTGTTCTTACACAATGGAGCCATGTGCAAAATGGCCATGAACCACTGGGTGGGGACTATGCATGGCTTCGAAAGCATGACTGACTCGCCATGCTGACCCAGCTATGGCCATTGCTGATTGCCCAGTCAGCTGACCAAAGAGATGAGTAGTGGGTGGCTGATAGGGTACTGTTTTCCAGAGTGATTGAAGCTAATGATGGTGGATATATTTCTTCGGATCACTTTTGTCATAGAGCAGTATTTGTTCTTACTGGAATTCTCATTTCCTATATATACACCTTCCTTGCATGCAATGATTGTGATAAATTACCATCCATGGACTTATAGAATGTTTGATCTGCCATCATGGTATTCAAATAGCATTGCTTCTGGTCAAGGGACTCACCTTCCAGCAAAGGATAGACCATAATGCTCATGGTGGTAGAATTCACTGGTTTGCTATGACATCCTGCAGCTGCTGGCAGGACAGTGTGGTGGAAGACTTTGTCATGATGCCATAACTCCCATCAAGCCTACCAAGCTTCCCCAGGAGACTGTGATACTGTGAATTGAATAAGTGGGATTTTTCTCTGAAATTAGAATCAATGGATTGAAGAATCATATAGTGAACATGGTAGTGACACCACGATTACTCTTAGTGACCCATTAACAAAATTTTTGTTTCCTGTTCCTATGATCTTACTTTGTGCTGACCTAGAGGCCTTTGTCCTAAAGGAAGGAATGTTTCAATCGGGAGACACAATGGTTCCATTGAACTGGAAGTGAATTCTGCACCCTGGACGCTGTGGCTTTCTCATGCCTCTGAATGGACAAGCAAAGAAGGAAGCTACTGTGCTGGCTGGGGTGATGGATCTGTGTGCAATCAGGGGGTATCGGAAAACTACTTCCTAGTGTCTGGGTCCTAGAAGATCCCCGAAGGTGCCTTTTGGTATTAACGTGTTCTGTGATTAGGGTCGATGGAAAACTATTTTTTTTTTTTTGCCCGTCCTAGGGCTTGGACTCAGGGCCTGAGCACTGTCCCTGGCTTCTTTTTGCTCAAGGCTAGCACTCTGCCACTTGAGCCACAGAGACACTTCTGGCTTTTTCTATATATGTGGTGCGAGGAATCGAACCCAGGGTTTCATGCATGCTAGGCAAGCACTCTACCACTAAGTCACATTCCCACCCCGATGGAAAACTATTACAGTTACCATATCTAATGGACTATCAGTTGTACAGACCCTTTAAGAATGAAGGTTTGTATTACCTGGCCCAGTATAAAACCATAAGTAGCTTGGTGAGACAAAGGGAAAACAGAATAAGTAGAGAGAGAAAGTAATTATAAGTAACCACAGGTGACCACATGGGCAACTGTAAAATAATTGTCAGGACTATGTCTTCTTTATTTACTTATGATTGTATTTGTGCATTTAGGAGTTTTCTGTGCACATATGTAAATATACTAAGCCCAGTGTTCTCCTTAAGTTGCTTTGTTATGTAACCTAAGAGGTATCGTAGTGTTAAGTGTTGTTAATTTGACATCACTTGCTTTTTTTTTTTTTAATTCGGTTGGTCATGGGGCTTGAATCTCAGCCTGAGAGCCTGCCCCTGAGCTTTTCTCCTTAAGACTAGCACTCTACCACTTTGAGCTCCACTTGTGGATTTCCAGTGATTAATTGGAGATGAGCATCTCAATGGATTTTTCTTCCTGGGCTGACTTTAAACTTTGATCTTCAGATCTCAGCCTCCTGAATAGTTAGGATTACAAGTGGGAGCCACCAGTGCTTGCCTGGTACATCCTATTATTGCACTTAAATGATTGGATCTTGTGAAGTATAAACATTGCCCATGTACTGGTGTGTTCCTTCTGGAGAAAGGCTAGTTTGTCTGGTTATATATGTATGAATTATGATACAAGGATGCTTGTTACTGTCAGTAATGAGAGATTGGGTATAATGTAAGATGATGTATATTGATAAATATGAGCAGATTTTGGTAGTTAATTGGTTTATGTGTCAATTTAAGTTGGCCACAGGTACTGAGATACTTAATTCAACCTTATTCTGACTGTGTCATACTGATGGCATCTCATTAGAAACCTTTTGAGAGATATCTAATTTTATTTATTTTTTTTCAATTTTTATTATCAAACTGATGAACAGAGAGGTTACAGTTTCATACATTAGGCATTGGATACATTTGTTGTACTGTTTGTTACCTCGTCCCTCATTCCCCCCTCCCTCCTCCCCCTTTCCCTTCGCCCCCTGAGGTGTTCAGTTCACTTACACCAAACATTTTGGCAAGAATTACTTTTGTATTTGTTTGTCTTTTTTTACCCTGTGTCTTTCAATTTTGGTATTCCCTTTCAATTTCCTAGTTCCAATACCAGTATACACGGTTTCCAATATACTCAGATAAGATTACAGAGATAGTGTAGGTACAACCACAGGAAGGTGATACAAGAACATCATCAATAATAGAATCTACAGATACATATGGGATATTGAAAGTAGTTACAACTGTGATATAACAATTGTTTCCATAACATGGAGTTCATTTCACTTAGCATCATCTATGTGTTCATAAGGGTATAGCTATTGAGCCTTGTGATGCTCTGCTATGACAGGACTAAACCTGTACTAATTATTCCCAATAAGGGAGACCATAGAGGTCCATGTTTCTTTGGGTCTGGCTCACTTCACTTAGTATAATTTTTTCCAAGACCTTCCATTTCCTTACAAATGGGACAATGTCATTCTTTCAGATAGAAATATAAAATTCCATTGTATATATGTACCATATTTTCCTGATTCATTCGTCTACTGAGGGGCATCTGGCTTGGCTCCAGATTCGTGCTATGACAAATTGTGCTGCGATGAACATTATTGTGCTGGTGGCCATTACTGTGATTTTGTTTGTGGTCTTTTGGATAGATACCCAAAAGTGGGGCTGCTGGGTCATAGGGGAGTTCTATATTTAGCCTTCTGAGGAATCTCCATACTGCTTGCCAGAGTGTCTGAACCAGTTTACATTCCCACCAACAATGGATTAGGGTTCCCTTTTGGCCACATCCCCTCCAGCAATTGTTATTGTTAGTTTTCTTTATATGGGACATTCTTACTGGGTGAGATGGAATCTCAGTGTTGTTTTGATATGCATTTCTTTCATGGCCAGTGATGTAGGGCATTTTTTCATATGTCTCTTGGCCATTCTCATTTCCTCATCAGAGAAGTCTCTTTGTAAGTCTTTAGCCCACTTGATGAGGGGGCTATTGGTTCTTTGCGGTTTTGTTTTGAAAGAAGGTAATTTTTAGTTCTGCATATATTTTAGATATGAGGCCTTTGTCTGTTGAATGTCCAGTAAAGATCTTCTCCCAGGTCTGTGGGCTTTCTGTTTATCTTGCGAGCTATGTCACTTGCCGTGCAGAAGCTCTGCAGTTTGATGCATTCCCATTTGTCCAACCTTTCTTTGATTTGTAGCGTTTCTGGGTCTTTGTTAAGGAAGTTCCGTCCCGTGCCAAGGAGCCCAAGTATTTCTCCTACTCCTTCCTTTAGTGTTTTCAGGGTGTCTGTTATGATTTCGAAGTCTTTAATCCATTTGGAATTGATTTGGGTGCCGGGGGTGACATATAAGGATCTAGTTTCAGTTTGTTGCATGTGTTGAGCCAGTTTTGCCAGCACCACTTGTTAAAGAGGATATCTTTCTTCATACTATTGTTTTAGCTCCTTTATCAAAGATTAAGTAGGCATAGTTCTGTGGGTTCATTTCTGGGTCTTCAATTCTGTTCCATTGGTCTTCAGGCCTGTTCTGGTGCCCATACCAAGCTGTTTTTATTACTATAGCTTTATAATACAGCTTGAAGTTGGGTATTGTTATTCTTCCAGCACTGTTCTTTCTGCCTAGGATTGTTTTTGCTATTCTAGGTCTTTTATTGTTCCATTTGAATTTCTGGATTGCTTCCTCTATTTCATTAAAAAATGGTGGTGGGATATTAATGGGTATTGCATTGAATTTGTAGATAGCCTTTGGCAATATTGCCATTTTGATTATATTAATCCTCCCAATCCAGGAGCATGGGAGGTTTTTCCATTTCCTTACTTCTGACTTAATTTCAATTTTCAAGCTTTTAAAGTTCTCATATCTAGTTTAAAGGCAGGAGAACCAGTAACCGGGTACTAGACACATAGGTGCCCATATTCTTAGCTGCTCTGGAGGCTAAGATCTGAGTATTGTGGATCAAAGTCAGTGTGGGCAGGAAAGTCTGTGAGACCCTTATCTGCAATTAACCACTAAGAAGCCAGAAGCTGAGCTCTGGCTCAAATGGTAGAATAGTAGCCTTGAGCATAAAAGCTCAGGGGCAGCACCCAGAATCCTGGGTTCAAGTCCCAAAACTGGCACCAAAAAAAAAATGACAAAGCCAACTACTTACTGACAACAAAGAGCTCATTCATCTAAGCATGGACCTAGAATTCTAAACACTAACCCATTACTCTTCTTACTAGATACTCATCTCCTGAAATCAAAAGGCTTAGGGTCCTTTTTCCTATTTATTTAGCCCAGGTAGCCTCAGTATTTTTCTCAAAAAGAATCAAGATTTTCTTTTGGTAAATTAGACCATTTGAACCAAATGATGGTAAATTAGAAAGGTATGTGAATTTTAGCTATTCCAAACTATCAAAAACACACAGTAACCCAGTTTCCTTGCTCACAAATAACTTTGTTGATAGATGAGAATCGGATACTCATTGGAGCCATTTTAATGAACCCGTAAGATTTAAGAATAATTCATATACTAAAGTATTTCAAAACAGTTCACTTGAAACACTTAAGTTATAAATTTTTGTAATTTAATGTATTTGTTTCTTTTTAGAAACTCTATTAGATAGAAAGATGAAAGGTGAAGTTGAATCTCATCTTGATCAAATTGTACCACATAAAGTGTTAGCATTGGAATTAGGATAATTTGCTATGTTGCACTTATTTACAGTTTTATTTTCCCTATTTTTAGATGTTAAGATTGACTTTTAATTGCAGAGAATAAGATTATTGCCTTTATATAATCAAACTTCTAATATGTATCGAGCCTTTGGTGGACAAAGTCCTAGCTCATGAACGCACTCATTATCAAAGGAGATGCATTATGCTTTGGGATGTGGGAAGATAATGGGTATTATCACGACATGAATCTTGGATTTCAGTTATATATATGCATATATTCGTATGTATATATACATATATATACACATATGTATACACACATATATATAGACACATATGTATATGTGCATATATAGAGAGAAAGTTTATTAGGAGAGAGCACATGTAAAGAATTACAATGTATGAGGATCATTGTGTTTCATAAAAGAAGTCCATGAACAGCATTCTATGAGACTTGGAGAAAAGAGTTGTTACTGTTGCCTGAGAAAGGTTCATGGATATCTGTCTGGAGGTGCTGGCATTTGATCTCTGATCTTAAAGCCAAACTAGATTTGAACAAGAGAGTCTTTGAGGGTTTCAGTCATGCCTATGAATTAAAGTGGGTAAATGATCTAGTCTTTACACAATGTCTCGCACCAAGTAGAGTGTCAATAAATGCATGAGGGGGGCTGGGGCTATAGCCTAGTGGCATGAGTGCCTGCCTTGGATACACAAGGCCCTAGGTTCGATCCCCAGCACCACATATGCAGAAAACGGCCAGAAGCGGTGCTGTGGCTCAAGTGGCAGAGGTGCTAGCCTGAGCGGGAAGAAGCCAGGGACAGTGGTCAGGCCCTGAGTCCAAGGCCCAGGACTGGCCAAAAAAAAATAAAAAAATAAAAATAAATGTATGAGGATTAAGTGCATAATCTGCAAGTTGACTGGTTACTGCCTGCTTGTCTGCCTTGTGAATGATGTCAGAGAAGTCACTGGAGAACATTTTCCAAGAGCTAACTTGCACAATGTTTCTTCACTTACCAAGGGCTTTAACTGCTTTGCTTCCCCGTATTCCAATTCTCATAAACATTGGCCACCATGCTTTGTCTCTAAAACATGGTGCAGCTGCTGGGTGGTCCTTCTACCGACCCCTAACAGAGTCAGCTGTTCACCAGAGAGTAGGATTGATGTCTGACAACAGATGATCCCGTGCAGGGAATGAAAGGAGAGGAGGGGCTGCTGGAGGCAATTTGTGCAGTGGCTTGGCTTGATTGTATTAACGGGTAGAGATGGATGGAAGCTTAGTTTCAAGCCAGTTCTGAAGATAGGTAATTTGTGTCAAATAGTCTGAAGTGCTGTATCCATGGAGGGAAGTGGAGTGGAGAGCCGAGTCCAGTGCCATTATAGATTACATGCTTACTGCCTGGGTAGCAATGAGATTTTAACCTTCACGTAGGACCCAGATATTCATGACCCATGTCATCAATAGACCAAGGTTGGTATAGGTTAAAAAACTTCAAACTACCTTAGCCAAGGACTAGACCAGTCATCGTTTTAACAATTCTGTAGGGATGTGTGAAAGGGGAAGATGATGGGGCTGGGGATATGGCCTAGTGGCAAGAGTGCTTGCCTCGTATACATGAGACCCTGGGTTCGATTCCCAGCACCACATATACAGAAAACGGCAGAAGTGGCGCTGTGGCTCAAGTGGCAGAGTGCTAGCCTTGAGCAAAAAGAAGCCAGGGACAGTGCTCAGGCCCTGAGTCCAAGCCCCAGGACTGGCCAAAAAAAAAAAAAAGGAAAGGGGGAAGAGGATTTTGACAGGAAGACCGTAAGTGCTTTCTCAGGTGTTTCCCCTCTCTCTAGCATTTGTTCTCTGAGTGTTCTTCCTTGCTCAAACTTACATTCTCTTTTATGACATTTTTCTTGATTGTCTTCTTTTTCGCTGGTCTCTTCCCCTCAGAATCCTTTCTTCCTTGGGCTGGCAAGAACAGCCCCCATGAATTTTACTGATCTCTCTCTCTCTCTTTCTCTCTCTTTTTTTAATGTCTTGATATTGACGTTGTCCTCTGTTTGGAAGAAACTTCTGTGTTGACTTTCACCTCTGGGGTTTTGAGTTGTAGTTACAGGGTGGTCATCCCAAATAAAATGTGTTAGTGTCACCTTCTACATCGTACCTCCAAGACTGAATCTATTGGCTTATTCTATTCCTCCTGATAGCCGCCTACTGTTTTATTTTCTGTCTTGCTGTCATCCAGTTCATGCTTTTCTATAAGTCTTACATTTGTTACTTATATTTTTTTACTATCCTTGTGACGTAATTCCTTTCTTTTTTTCTTTTTTTTCAAATTTTTATTATTAAACTGATGTACAGAGGTTACAGTTTCATACATTAGGCATTGGATACATTTGTTGTACTGTTTGTTACCTTGTTCCTCAAACCCCACTCCACTCTCCCCCTTACCCTTTCCCCCCCTGAGTTGTTCAGTTCACTTACACCAAACATTTTTGCACGTATTGCTTTTGTATTTGTTTGTCTTTTTTTACCCTGTGTCTCTCAATTTTGGTATTCCCTTTCAATTTCCTAGTTCCAATACCAGTATACACGGTTTCCAATATACTCAGATAAATTACAGAGATAGTGTAGGTACAACCACAGGAAGGTGATACAAGAACATCATCAATAGTAGAAGCTACAGATACACATGGGACATTGAAAGTAGTTACAACTGTGATATAACAATTGTCTCCATAACATGGAGTTCATTTCACTTAGCATCATCTTATGTGTTCATAAGGGTATAGCAATTGGGCCTTGTGATGCTCTGCTATAACTTGCCTAAACCTGTACTAATTATTCCCAATAAGGGAGACCATAGTGTTCATGTTTCTTTGGGTCTGTCTCACTTCATTTAGTATAATTTTTTCCAAGTCCTTCCATTTCCTTACAAATGGCATTTGTTACTTCTAAAGGCCTTGTAGTTATTCCAATCAGCATTGTATATAGCTTTATTTAGGCTCAAATGACAACTTTAGGCTATTATGTCTAGTAATCTCTGAGCTGGTGTGGTGTGTGTGTGTGTGTGTGTGTGTGTGTGTGAGTGTGTGTGTGTGTGTGTGCTCTTGAGGTTTGAACTAGGGCCTGGGCACTATAGCTGAGCATTTTTGTTCAAGTCCAGCGCTGTGCCATTGGAGCCCCAGCTCCCCTTTTGCTTTCTGATGATTAATTAGACGTGAGTCTCATGGGCTTTTCTGCCCAGGCCTGGCTTCAAATTGTGATCTGCATATCTCAGCATTCTGAGTAGGTTCATTACAGGTATGGACCATAGGCACACTACTTTTTGTTTTCAACAGACAAGAGCTGATTATTGAGGAACAGTGAGGAGAACTCTTACTTTTGAGCTGGTTTTGATTGCATTTTTTTTCTTCTTAAAAACCTGAATTGACTGCTTTTCCTTTAGTCCTTCTGGTCTGATACTAAAAGCCTTTCACAATGGAGCTCCTTTCCATATTCCCAGATTTCCCTCTGTTCTTTTCTTTTTTTCCCCTCTGTGATTTGTTCCCGCTAGTATGGAACATGCAAACAGCCTTCTAACTTCAGGCCTCTTGGAGGCCAGTTCAGATACTGGTCTTCCTGTCCAAAATTAATTTCTTCTTCCCCTGAACCTTTAGGTTACTTTCTAATGATAGCCCTTATTCCCTTATTCTGCCCTTATTTCCAGGGCTGACTTTTGTGTACTTTTTGTGTCAACTTCTTGAAGGTTTGGCTTCATTTTGGTTTTGTGTTTCTGTCCTTCCTACACCATAAGACAGAGTCCCTGATGATTTAATAAGTTTGTAAAAAATATGTAAACTCATGGAGAAGTTTAATAGTGTCTACTCAGAAGAAATGAGGAGATAGCACGGTAGTTTCAGTCCGATAGAAACATTGAATTGGAATCACTTTAATCCTAAAATATATCTAAAATCTTAAGATTTGTTAGTCAAGTATGCACTCAGAATTATGTTAATTTAAGTCATTTGTATCATTAGAGCTAAATCATTATACACTTAGAAGGAAAATCCAAACAGTAACTCCTCTCAAAACCATTTCAGAGAAAGCCAGAATGTTTTGAGATAGGATAGTATTCAACTATCACTGATGAGAATACCTTTTCTTCTTACATTGATTGGGTATTTACTAGTCAAAAACTCCTTATGTAAATAAAAACAACTTAGTCTCCAGAGTTTACCTTTACTTTATTTGCTTATTGCTAGAAATTGCAGTTCTCCATATCTACCACAGTTATATCACCTTATAATTTGGATTTCATATCTTTGTAAACCTTACAAAATTTGATGTTTGTATGCATTAACTTGAAGACCATTGGAATATTGATAGTTATACGAATCATTGTTTAAAACATTAATTCTGAGAAGACAGAAATTTTGAAATAAATGCTGTCGTGGAATCCATTTTTGTGCTTAAAAGAAAGTTTTCCTGTGACTTTGGATGCCCTTATCATAGTTAGTACTCATTTCGAGTATTATTTATGCTTTTACTCATCCAACCTTTTTTAGTATTTAATAAAATGCAATTAGCAGATCATCTGTTATAAAATGGTAGCTGTCAGCCCAGCGTTTGCATACTTCAGTTCCCCATGGGCCAGAAAACATGACTTTCATTCTGTAGCCTTAGCTTTGACCTGCCTGCTACAATGCCTTCTTTCTTCTGGTAGAAACACCTGCACAATGCAAGTCATCCTGTCAGTCTTCCTCCAGCCCTTGTGTTACAGTGTCATAGTTGATGTCACAGGACCTCTGGAGCCGCAAATCCCTCCCATGGCCATTCTGCTGGGCTGGCTTGGGCCATGTTTCTAGGTAAATACAATTTCCACCTCCCTCCTGCTCCATCCTCCCACATCCTGGCTGAACCCGTGTGGGAGAACTTGCCCACCGCCTCAGCCCTTGCCAGACTTGGAAGCGGCCAGTGTCTGGATCTGCCACCTCTCTCGCCCTCCATGTCATCTGTCTTCCTGACAGCACAAGGGAGATACAAGAAAAACAGGTCAGCGGATCCGGGCATTTCCTCCCTGGGCAGGTTTCCACTTACCTCTTGTCTGCCCTCTTGCCTTGGCCTCTCTCGCCCAGATCACTGCCTGCTACTTCCTGCTATTGGGCAGCCAAGGATTATACTGGCTATTGGCAGGAGCTGGCAATCCTGGTGCCCGTGGCTCACAGCATATGTTTTAGGCTCCGTCAGGAAGCTCTGCTAAGACACCAGGGAAAGGGATATCTGACCCTTCCCTGCCGTGACCAAGGCACACTAGCACCCAGCAATGATATTCATAGGCAGCATCATCACTGTCATGCAGATCTCCAAGAGCAGAGGCAGCTTGGCATCAAGTACGGAGACCTTTGTGTAGAGGACAGCACAAGAGGAGAGCCTTCGCCATATGACTGGTTTCCGGGAACTTCAAAAAACAAGTAACGTGTAAACACTTTGAACTCCCTCTGTCCAACCTCATACCTGACACACTCCTGCAACCGCACATGAAAAAAAATTCCTCACAGGCGAGCCGACTCTCTCTCTCTCTCTCTCTCTCTTCCTCCCCGCCACCCCCACATGCTCACTATAACACACTGTGCCGGGTCCTCCTGGATCTACATCCACATACCTATTTGCACATATGCAGACATAGGCTTAGGAAGCACACTCTTGTACAGCATCAGGAACACACGCATGTAGGCAAGCAGGGGCACACACACGCACACGTGAGCGCACCCAGTACACAGTGGCTTGGAAGGTGCTAAGGGGTTTTCGAGGACTGTGTCCTACTTGCTCAAGTCCAGGGTGTTGTTCTTGTGGTGGGCGTGGGCTAAGGAGCCCAGCGCTGCTTACTGGACAGTCCATTGGCACTTGGGCCTCCCCCTGCTGTCCTCACCAGTCTCCCATTCCCTGAACCATGCAGCTTCGGAGACCTGGGTAGCAACAAACTCTTCGGGAAAGCAATCAAGGCAGAAATGTCAATGTAACAGGACCACATGATTACGCCCCAGTAGTGCCCCAACCAAGGATGGCATTCGTTACCCCTCAGGTCTACACCCTAAAGCACAAGCGCTGCACGCAGAGAATGGGGCAGGCCTGTGCCCCAGAATCCCTTGCCTCTTCTCCTTCTACTTGGTCCCAGGGTGGTGGGGCGCCCAACCTGGCCTTCCTAGCCACCACCTGCCATCTGCAGCTGAGTTCCTGAGGCTTGTCCCCTGCACACATACCTCCTTTGCTGATAACTCCCTCCGAGTTCTCTCTCCTAGCCCTCCTGTCCCTGCCTTGCTGCTCTGGACTGCTTTCAACTCACACATGCCTCTGCATCACTGCCTCTTTGCCTCTGCCTCTGCTTCCCAATTTCCCCCTCCTCCTCTTGAGGTTCACAGGCTGCACACCTCCCCATGTACCTCTTCACTTCTTCTGGGGAAATTACAACTGCCTCACCCTGGTCTAGCCCTTCTTATCGTCTCCAAATCTCCCTCTGCTCTCACCCTCTGCACACCTGGGATCTCTCAGTCCTCTGGTGAACACCAATCCCCATTTATCTAATCTGTTGTCTGCCTGCTCTGTGCCCAAGCCCCTCTGCTCCTTTTCTGTGCACAGGAGGTTTGTGACAAAGGTAGGAGGGAAGCGGCACTCCTTTCCTGCCTTCTGGTTTTAGGACTGACATCCGATTGGTCTGGAAACGGCCTCTGCCCCTTGGCCAAGACCACCTGAAGACCTTGCCTGGCTTGCTAGGCAGCAGCCCTGTGTTTTTCTGAGCAGGAAGGACTGCACATATGCGACCCACTATGCAGAAAAGCCTCCAGGGGGTGGCCGGATGTTTTGTTTCTCCATTCCTTGCCCACTTTGTTGATGTGTGCTTTCATTTGCATTCCAACAGGAACAGCCTTAAGGGAGGGGTAGTGAGGCTGCTTAGAGGTAGGCAGTTGGTGCTCACAGGCCAGCAGGGCCTCCTGGTGCCTCACTAACAGTGCATTTGCACCTGGGGTGCTGGGAAGCCTCTGGGCAGTGCCCATATGGTTTGGAGCTCTGTGACATGGCCAGGTACTAGGCGCCTCCTGCTGACTTGAGCCAGTGTTCCAACTGGAGTTGCCATAGCAAAAAGGACACAGGGCCCCTTGGGGGTTTGCTGTAAGTTCTCACTAGTTCTCACAGGCCTTCGGGGATGCACAGGATGTGTAGAGCCGCACATCCATCCCCTGGCCATTCTGCTGGGAACGGCTTGGGCCAGGGTCCTAGGCAAATACACTTTCCACCTCCCCTCCTGCTCCATCTTCCCACATCCTGGTTGAACCCGTGTGACACAGCTCCCCACCGCCTCTGCCCTTGCCAGTCCTGGAAGTGGCTGGTGTATGGATACGCCACCTCTCTCACAATCAACCTCATCTCTCTTGCTCAGAGCATAAGGGAGATACAAGATTAGCAGGTCAGCGAATCTGGGCATCTCCTTTCTGCGCTAGTGTCTGCTTAACTCTTGTCTTCCCGCTTGCCTTGGCCTCTCTGGCCCAGATCCCTGCCTGCTACTTCCTGCTATTGAGCAGCCAAGGATTATACTGGCTAGAGGCAGGAGCTGGCCATCCTGGTGCCCATGGCTCAAAGCCATATGTTTAAGGGCTCCTGCAGGAAGCTCTGCTAAGACACTAGGAAAGTGATATCTGACCCTTCCCTGCCTCGACCAAGGCACACTAGCACCCAGCAACAGTATTCATAGGCGTCATTGTCACTGTCATGCAGATCTCCAAGTGCAAAGGCAGCTAGGTATCCCGGGCCTCAAGTCCGGAGACCTTTGTGCAGAGGACAGCACAAAAGGGGAGACTTTGCCAAATGATTGGTGTCTGGGAACTTCAAATAAGCAAGTAAACATGCACACAATTGGAACTCCCTATGTCCAACCTCATACGTGACACACTCATACAACCGCACATGAACAAAGAATTCCTCATAGGCGAGATGACTCTCTCTCTCTCTTTCTCTTTCTCCCTTCCCGCCACCTCCACATGCTCACTCATAACACACTGTGCCGGTCCTCCTGGATCTACATCCACATACCTATTTACACATACACAGACTTTGGCTTAGTAAGCACACCCATGTACAGCATCAGGAACAAACACACACGCATGTAAGCAAGCACGGGCACACATATGCACATTCGAGCGCACCCAGTCCACAGTGGCTTGGAAGGTGCTAAAGGGTTTCCGGGGACTGTCCTACTTGCTCAAGTCAAGGGTGATATTCTTGTGGTGGGCGTGGCTAAGGAGCCCAGCGCTGCTTACTGGCCAGTCCATTGGCACTTGTGCCTCCCGCTGCTGTCCTCACCAGTATCCCGTTCCCTCAACCATGCAGCTTGGGTGACCTGGGTAGCAACAAACTTTGGGGGAAAGAAATCAAGGGAGAAATGGGAATGCAACAGGACCACAGGATTAGGCCCCCAGTAGTGCCCCAACCTGGGAAGGCATTCATTACCGCTCAGGTCTACACCAAGAAGCATGGAGCTGCAAGCAGAGAGCGGGGCAGGCCTGTGTGCCAGAATCCCTTGCCTCTTCTTCCTTCTCTTGGTCCCAAGGTGGTGGGGTGCCCATCGTGATCGTCCAACCTCGCCTTTCTTGTATGGTGCAAGTCAGTTCGCTTTTTGGCAGGAACTGACCAGGAAGGCCTCCTAACGGAGGCTCAACCTGCCCACCTTGATCTTGGGTCTGCTACTTTTGCTTCTTCACAGGAGCCAGCGGATCAGCTTAGGAGATCTCCATTTTGTAAGTCTTTTAAATATCAGGCCTGTGTGTATTGTTTCTTCTGTTTTATTGGAATTGTTTTACCTCTTGTTATTTTGTGGACTGCACAACTGACGAGACTGATAGGCATGGGCAACGTCCCTTCCACTCCCGTGGACTTGACTTTAGCCCACTGGAAGGAAGTTACTCACAATAATAGTGTAGAGATCAAGAAACGAAAGTGGGTGACTCTCTGCTCTTCTGAGTGGCTCACTTTCAAGATGGGTGGCCACCAGAAGGGACTTTTCACTTGAGTACAATTCTCAAAGTAGAGGACTATGTTTTTAATTCCTTACATAGTCACTTCGAAAAAGTTGGTAGATATCACCTTCTCTGGGCCCCTCCCGTGAGTCCGTCCTTCTCCTTTTGTGTGAAAACTCATTTTGTTTTTTAAACACAAAGAGAAGTTCCACACCTGTCACTCATGGTCTCAATTTCTTGTGGTAATACTCAGTTAGCTGCTGTTACTGTGGTGGGCACTTACTAAAAACTTCATAGAGTATATTAATCAGCTATAATGTCATGATAGTATTACCATATTACTGTACAGTATTAGAAAACAGATACACAGCAGATAGTGCTTAGAAAATTTCTAAGTACTGTATGTAAGCATTTAGGTTCTTTTTTTTTTTTTTGGCCAGTCCTGGGCCTTGGACTAATGATTTCTCATTAGTATTACCAGGAGGGTTATATACTTAATTTAATGTTGTTTTTATTTTGCCAGTTCTGAGGCTTGAACTCAGGGCTTGAGCACTGTCCCTGAGCTGCTTTATTCACACACACACACACACAGCACTACTTCCACCCTTTTCTGTTTATGTGGTGGGGAGGAATGGACCCAGGGCTTCATGCATGCTAGGTGAGCACTCTGCCGCTAAGCCACATTGCTAGTCGAATATGTTGGGTCTATTTATGATTGTTCATTATGCCAGTCCTGAGGCTTGAACTCAGGGCTTGGGTGCTGTTCTTGTGCTGAAGGCTAGCAGACTATCATTTGAACCACAGGTCCACTTCCAGCTTTTTTTGGTAGTTATTTGGAGATGAGTCTCATAGACTTTCCTGCCTGGATGGATTTGAGCTGTGAGTCTCAGCTCATAAGCTTCTGAGAAGTTAGGATTACAGGTGAGAGCCACTGGCACTTAGCAGATACTTTTTTGTTTTTGTTGTTGTTGTTTTTACAAACTGATTGTAAAGATAAATTACAATATTTTAAGTGATGAACTGCTTTTCCTAATTCAAGTATTTTGCATATTTTCTAGTTAATCAGTTATGTAGATGTAAAACATTACTTGGAAGATTGTTTATGTGTTTATTATGTGGAAGACAGCAATTTGCTTTCCATAATCGTTCATTCACTTGTGAAATATCTTTTCCTTCTGTAAACCAGTCTAAAGCTACAAAAATAGGTATTGAACTATTAGAATCTTATTAAACCATGTATTGTGCTCTCTCTCCTCTCCTCTCCTCTCCTGTCCTCCCCTCCCTTCCCTCTCCTCCCCTCCACTCCTCTCCCTGTCCTCCCCTTTTCTCTCCTCTCCTCTCCCACCACCTGTAGTAACAAGGTTTGAATTCAAGGCTTCATCCTGGCATGTATGCCCACTCAGCTGGTATTCTGCCACTTACACATGTAGCCCAGCATTTCACTGGTTAATTGGAGATGGAGTCTTTTGGACTTTACTGAATGGCTGGCTTTGAACCCTGACCCTCTGCATCTCAGCTTGCTGAGTATCCAGGTTTACCGGTATGAGCCCCAGGTGCCTGGCTAAATCATGTGTTTTAATTTTAACACATTTTGTTATGTTCAATGTACATGGCTTAGAAATACATAATGACAGTAGTTTGTATGCAGCAAACTACATTATTCTTAGAGAATTAGAGAACTAGAGTGCACATTTTGGTATTGAGATTTTCTTTAAAAAAATAAATGAGTAGAACCCTTGAAAGGACAATGAAATATAATATGATGGTCCCATATGTATATGAAGAAGTGTGATGTAAAAACACAATGAGTTGCATGGTCCTAGATGCTATGAATTCTGAGGATCCAACAATGAGGTGTGAGCTTTCATACAGCTCGGCTTTCTAAAAAATTGTTGGTAATTGATCTTACATTAATTATCTCATTTCATTCCTAAAACATCCTGAATATTAGATCGGGTATGTATTGAAATGATAATTTGCGTATAAGAAAACATGGCTTAATGTATGGATCTGTGACCCCTCTGTATATCACTTTGACAATAAATAAGTAATTATATATATTTTTTTTAAAAAAAGAAAACACATTGAGAGGCTGCTGGCTACTCCAAGTGGAGGTGATGGTGTCTTTCTAATTATAATGCTGAGTTTTTTTGCTGGCACATGGTAGCTGTGAGGATTATTCTAAAATAAGATTCCTGATCAAAGATGGCCTTTAGAAATTTTGATAACATTGAAAACTACTAGGTCTATCATGATTGCTCTCAACCAACTAATTATGCCTATTTAGAAGTAATAATTATATGAGAGTTCAGCATTTTCCATTTTCTGAAAAACAAGAAATGTAAGGTTAGACTCATTTTCTCTATACTGATGATGATGTAGGAGCTCAATGTAGTTCAGTGCCAATGTGATCCTTTTAAATAGGACCATATGAAGTTCTGCCTGATGCTTTGCCTCATTTGAGCTAAATTAAAAATTGAAGTGTTAGGGTCTTTTTTAATAAGTTAGCAACATATTTCTAACAAATTTTTAATCTTTTATTGGAAAACTAGCATTTTGTGGATTCTTTGTTGTTGTTATTGTTTGTGGGGCATGAACGCAGGTGCTGACCCTGAGTTCACTCACTATCTTCCTTTCTCTCTTTCTTTCTTCCTCTCTTTCTTTTCTCCCTTCCTTCCTTCCTTCCTTCCTTCCTTCCTTCCTTCCTTTCTTCCTTCCTTCCTTCCTTCCTTCCTTCCTTCTTCATTGCCAGTCCTGGACTCAGGTCCTGAGCACTGTCCCAGGCTTTTGTTTTTGTTTTGCTCAAGGCTAGTACACTACCACTTGAGCCATTGCTCCACTTCTTGCTTTTTGCTATATGTGGTGGTGAGGAATTGAACCCATGGCTTCATGTATACAAGGCAAGCACTCTACCACTAGGCCATATTCCCAGCCCTTCTTCCTTTCCTTTCAAGCCTAGTCCTCTGTCTCTTTGAGCCACAGTGCCTCTTCCAGGTTTTTGTTTTTGTTTTTTTTTTGTAGTTAATTGGAGATGAGACTCTTTAACAGACATTCTTGTCTTCACTGGCATTCAACCATGATCCTCAAAGGTCAGCCTTCTGAGTAGCTAGGATGACAGACAGGCATGAGCCACCAGCACCCTGTACATTGGGACACTTCTAAAATGTATGTCTTATGCTTAAATACCTCTTCTCCACTGACTTATGGAAGGAGCCCAAATTGACCCCAGCTTCTTTTTAATTTTCACAATGCTTATGGCATTCAGCAGCAGGAATTCCTGGTTTCTAGAGAGTTGTTCTCTTCCTGTGTTCCTGTCTCTGTCTCTTCTTCCTGGAATCTTCCCCATTGGTATCTGCCTGTCAAATGGCTACCCATTCTTAATGAACTACTCAGATGTGAAGTTGAAATGATAAATCTTTGCTTTCCTTGGCCAGCCCCGCCCACCCTGGCGGTTTCCTGTTGTTTCTGCTTGGGGCACTGGAAGGCTCAGGCCAGGGCAGGACGGGCGATGGATGGGGGGCTGGGTGGGGCAGAGCGGACAGGCGGGACAGAGGCAGTGGAGTCAAAACAGGGTAAAATGATACACGGGTGTGCAATTTGCAAGCTGGGGGTTCTGGGTGCTGAGTGCTAAATACTACGTAGCTGGGTGCTGGGTACTGGGTGCTGGGTGGCTAGGGGCTGGTTACTGGGTGTCTGGGTGCTAGGTACTGGGTGCTGGGTGGTTGGGTGCTGGGTGACTGGGTGCTTGGTAGCTGGGTGTTGAGTAGCTGGATGGTGTGGTCTGAGTAGTTGGGTGCTGGGTATTGGTTAGATGGTGCTGGGTGCTAGGTACTAGGTGCCTGGGGTCTGAGTAGCAGGGTTCTGGGAACTGGGTGCTCAGTAGCTGGGTACTGGGTGCTGGCTAGCTGGGTGGCTGGGTTCTGGGTACGGGGTACTGGGTGCTGGGTAGCTGGGTACTGGGTGCTGGGTGTCTGGTGCTGAGTAGCTGGGTGCTGGGGCTGGTTGGCTGGGTGCTGGGTACTGGGTGATGGGTGCTGAGTGGTTGTGTCCTGGTGCTGGGTGGCTGGGTACTAGGTGCTGGATAAGGTGCTGGATAGCTGGTAGCTGGGTGGCTGGGTGCTGAGTAGCTGGGTACTGGGTGCTGGGTAGCTGGTACTGGGTGCTGGGTGTCTGGGTGGCTGAGTAGCTGGGTGCTGGGGGCTGGTTGGCTGGGTGCTGGGTACTGGGTGATGGGTGCTGAGTGGTTGTGTCCTGGTGCTGGGTACTGGGTTGGCTGGGTACTAGGTGCTGGATTAGGTGCTGGGTAGCTGGGTAGCTGAGTGGCTGGGTGCTGAGTAGCTGGGTACTGGACGCTGATTGGCTAGGTACTAGGTACTGGGTGCTGGGTGGTTGGCGGCTGGGTGCTAGGTACTGGGTTGAGTAGCTGGGTGGCTGGGTGCTGACTAGCTGGATGCTGAGGTCCAAATAACTGGATACTGGATGCTGAGTAGCTGAGTGCTGGGTTGCTGGGTACTTGGTGCTGGGGTACCTGGGTGGTGAATAGCTGGGTGCTGGGGACTGGGTGCTGGGTGGCTAGGTACTGAGTCGCTGGGTGCTGGGTACTGGTTGGGTGCTTAGTAGTTGCATGATGGTTAATGGGGGCTAGGTGCTGAGTAGCTGCATGCTGAAGGCTGGCATCTGGGTGCTGAGTAGCTGGGTGCTGGGTGGCTGGGTGCTGGGTACTGGGTAGCTGGGTACTGGCTGGCTGGGATGCTGGGTACTGGGTGCTGGGTGGCTGGGTGCTGAGTAGCTGGGGACTGGATGCTGATGGCTGGGTGTTGGTACTGGGTGCTGGGGGGTTAGGTGCTGGGTGGCTGGGGTACTTGGTAGCTGGGTAGCTGTGTGGGTGGCTGGTTGCTGGGTAGCTGGGTAGTGGGTGGCTGGGTGCTGGGTACTGGTTCGCTGGGTGCTGAGGGCACTGAGGGTTGAGTACCTGGGTGCTCAGTACTGGGTGCTGAGTAGGTGAGTGCTGGCTGGGTAGTGGGGGTTGGGGTGCTGAGTACCTGGGTGCTGAGGGCTGAGAACCTGGGTGGCTGGGTAATGGGTGCTGGGTGCTGAGTAGCTGGGTGCCGGGTGGCTGGGTGCCGGGCCGGGATTCGAGCCCCAGTCCCCCTCCTCCCCGCCCTCCCCTAGCCCCTTGCCTGTCCGTGTGTCCGTCTGTCCGTCTCTCTCTCAGTTGTCCCTGTGTCCACCCGTCTGTCTGTCTGCCTCGGTTTCCCTGCCCATCCGTCTGTCCGTCTGTCTGTCCCCAGGCCTGGGACCCTGTGCGCCTGTCGCTCTGTGCGTCCGTCCATCTGTCTACGTTCATTGGTCCCTGTCTGTCCGTCCATCTGTCTGTCTCCTTGTCTGTCTGTCCGTCTGCCCATCTGTCTGTCCATCTGTCTCTCGCTGCATGTCTGTCTGTCCATCTGTCTCCCTGTTCCTCCATCTGTCCGTCTGTCTGTCCATCCGTCTGTCTGCCGTCCGACTGTCTCTGTGTCTGTCACACTGCTTGTGTGTCCATCTGAGTGTCCGTCTGTCTGTCTGTCCGTCTGTCTGTCCATCTGTCTCTCTCCCTGTCTCCCTATTTGTCCATCTGTCCTCCCTGTTCGTCCGTCTGTGTCTCTGTCTTTCCATCTGTGTCTTTTCGTCCATCTGTCTGTCCATCTGTCCGTCTGTCAGTCTCCCTGTCCATCCGTCCATCTATGTCTGTCTGTCCATTTGTCCGTCTCCCTGTCTGTCTTTCCATCTGTCCGTCCATCCGACTGTCTCCTTGTCTGTCTGTCTGTCTGTCTCCCTGTCTGTCTATCTCCCTGTCCATCTGTCTGTGTCTCTCTAGCTGCCTGACTGTCCCACAGCCGGTCTAACCATCTGTCTGTCTGTTTGTCTCAGTCTGTGTCACCCCGTCTGTCTGTCTGTCTCTGTCTGTGCCTGTTCCTGTCTGTGTGTCTCCCTCCCTGTCTCTGTGTCCACCTGTCTGTCCGTCTCTCCCTTCCCCTGTGGGCAGCCGAAGCGACAGACAGTGAGCCAGGCCCTGCAGCCCAGAGAGTGTCCAAGCACCCAGCACCCCCTCACGGAGGCACGGGAGGAGGACTGAGCGCCTAGGACACACACAGGAGGACTGAGCACCCAGCACCTCGTGTGGAGGAACGGGAGGAGAACTGAGCGCCCAGCGCCTCCTGTGGATTCATGGGAGGAGGACTGAGCACGCAGGCCCTCGTGTGGGACACAGGACTAACTTCCCAGCACCCACATGAGAAGACTGAGCACCCAGCACTTTGTGTGGAGGCACGGGAGGACTGAGCCACCAGCACCTCGTATGCAGACACCGGGGGAGACTGAGCACCCCAGCACTAACAAAGGAAGACTGAGCACCCAGCACCTTGTGTGGAGACGCCAGGGGGGGACTGAGCACCCAGCATCTTGTGTGGAGATGTCGGGGGAGGACTGAGCACCCAGCACCCACGCAGGAGGGACTCAGTACCCTAACCCCTGGGTACGTGTGTGCATGCGGGGGGGGGGGGCTGGGGGTGACCCGGGCGGCGCCATGATCAGGGCCAGGGCTGCAGGCTCAGCTCCACCAAGGTCCATGGCTCCGCCTCCTCCTCCTCCTCCTCCTCCTCCTCCTCCTCCTCCTCCTCCTCCTCCTCCTCCTCCTAATCCTCCTCCTCCCAGCCCTACCTGCCTCAGTGTCTGTACCTTTTGGCTGGTTTCACTCAGATTATGGCCAGAGAATGGCTGAAGTAAATAACAGGAAGGAAGAAAGGAAATGTATGGTGATTAGCAGTTCTTTGAGGGAAATGTTTACCTTTATTCACAAACAGTGTATGTGTTGGTAGTTTTCCTATTGCCAGAGAAAGAGAGTGTTGATTCTAAATGTTAGTTTTTAACATGAGAATCTTAAGCATTATATGTCATAACTCTAAAAAATGTTAGGTGTTTCAGAATCTTTCAAAAATATTTATTGTCTTTTTTCTCCTTTATTGTCAAAGTGAAGTACAGAGGGGGTTACAATTTCATATATAATGCAGTGAGTACATTTCTTGTCCAACATGTTAACTCCTCCTCCCCTCCACATGCCTACCTCTTCCCTCCTGCTTCCCCTTCCACCCACGAGTTGTATGGTTGGTATACACCAAATGGTTTTGTGAGTATTGTGTTTGGAGTTGTTTGTATTTTTATCCTTTGTCTATTGATTTTGATATTTACTTTCTCTTCCCTAGCTCTAATACACGTATATACAGTATCCAGGGTGCTCAGATGAGATACAGTGATAGTGGGGGTAAAACCACAGGAAGGGAATACGAGAGAAAATAAAAAGGGTACGGATTCATATCGCATGTTGAAAATAATTACAATAATGATATACCACTTGTTTCCATAACATGGAGCTCATTTCACTTAGCATCATCTTAAGTGTCCATAAGGGCATAGCTATTGGGCTATTATGACTTCGGCTTTGACTAGCCTAAACATGTACTAATTATTCCAAAAACATGTACTAATTATTCCAAGCACCCAGCACCCCTCACGGAGGCACGGGAGGAGGACTGAGCGCCTAGCACACACACAGGAGGACTGAGCACCCAGCACCTCGTGTGGAGGAACGGGAGGAGAACTGAGCGCCCAGCGCCTCCTGTGGATTCATGGGAGGAGGACTGAGCACCCAGGCCCTCGTGTGGGACACAGGACTAACTGCCCAGCACCCACATGAGAAGACTGAGCACCCAGCACTTTGTGTGGAGGCACGGGAGGACTGAGCACCCAGCACCTCGTATGCAGACACCGGGGGAGGACTGAGCACCCAGCACTAACAAAGGAAGACTGAGCACCCAGCACCTTGTGTGGAGACGCCAGGGGGGACTGAGCACCCAGCATCTTGTGTGGAGAGGAGATGCCGGGGGAGGACTGAGCACCCAGCACCCACGCAGGAGGACTCAGTACCCTAACCCTGGGTACGTGTGTGCATGCGGGGGGGAGGCTGGGGTGACCCGGGCGGCGCCATGATCAGGGCCCAGGCTGCAGGCTCAGCTCCACCAAGGTCCATGGCTCCGCCTCCTCCTCCTCCTCCTCTTCCTCCTCCTCCTCCCAGCGGAGGACAGGGGGAGGTGCACGGCTGTCCAGCTGTCCGTGTGTCCATCCGCCCATCTCTTTGTCTGTCCGTCTGTCTCCCTCTGTGTCTGTCCGTCCATCCATTTGTCCATGTGTCCGTCTGTCTCCAGGTCTGTCTGCCCGTCTGCTCATCTGTCCATCTGTCCATCCATCCGTCCGTCTGTCTGTCTCCCTGTTTCTCTCCGTCTGTCTGTCTGACCATCTGCTCAGTGTGTTTGTCCGTCTGTCTCCAGGTCCATCTGTCCATGACTGTCTGTCTCCCTGTGTGTCTCACTGTGTGCTCATCTGTCTGTCCGTCTCCCTCTCTTTGTCTATCTGTCTCCATGATGTCCATCTGTCCATCCGTCCATCTGTGTCTTTTTGTCATCTGTCTGTCTCCAGTTCTGTCTGTCTGTCTCCCTGTCCACGTGTCTGTCTGTCCTGCTCATCTGTGTCCTTGTCTGTCTGTCTGTCCATCTGTCTGCTGTGTGTCTGTCTGTCCGTCTCCCTGTCTGTCTGTCTCCATGTCTGTTTGTCCATCTGTCTGCCTGTCTCTTGTCCATGCCTGTTTGTCTGTCTCCAGGTCTGTCCATCTGTCTCCCAGTCTGTCTGTCTGTCTGTTCATCTGTCCGTCCATCTCCCTGTCTCCCTGTCTGTCCATCCGTCTGTCTTCATGTCTGTCCGTGTCTCGATTCCCATTGCTGTCTTTCTGTCACCCGCCCAAGCCCCCACCCCCCATGTCCCTCTGTCCCTCCGTCCGTCCGTCTGTCCATCTTCACCAGTCAACTTGTCACTGACACAGGGAACGCATGCGCTCAGGAGCCTGCAGGGCAGACGGACGGACGGGTGGATGTGGGCTCGAATCCCGGCCTCCCGCATGGCCCACAATGCGTTGCGTTCCCCCCCACACCCTGGGGGCCCCGGGTACAGATTCCTGCTCACCTCTGACAGCCCCAGCCCAGGCCCAGCGACCCCAGTGCTGCCGAAGCAGCAGGTGCAGCATGGCTGGCCGGCGGGGACCCTTGAAACCTCCGACCGTGTGGGTGTGCACACACTCGGGGAGGAAGGGATGGGAGGGGGAGGGGTCACATGAAGTGGGGAGGGAGGGACACGTGACCCTCAGCTCCTTGCCCCAGCCCTCCCCACAACGACTCCACCTGCAAAGGCTCCCCCCCATGTGAGGCCTCTGAGGACACTTGAAATCGCCACCTATCCACCCACAGGCCAGAATGGTCTTGGGGACACTTGAAACCACCCCCCCCACCCAGATCCCCATTCCCCCGGGGACACTTGAAACCGCCGTGGGGATACTCAAAACTGCCCTACATCCACTCACAGGCCCAAGGTTTTCGTGGGGACACTGGATACCCGCCCTCCATCTATGCACACGCCGAGGGTTGCCTTGGAGGACACTTGAAACCACCCCCTAAAGAACTGCCCCCATCATGGGACACTTGAAACTGACCCTCACCCAGACCCCCTCCCCTTGGGGACACTTGAAACTGCCCTCCATCCACCCACAGGCCCAGGGTTGCCTTGGCTATGCTTAAAACCGCCCCCCTACAGAACCACTCCAACCCGGGGACACTTGAAACCGCCCTCCATCCACCCACAGGCCCAAGGTGGTCCTGGTTACACTTGAAACCACCCCCCCAAGAGCCCCTCCCCCATTGGGATACTAGAAAACACCCTTGGGACACTTGAAACCGCCCTGGGTACACTTGAAACCACCCACCACAGACCCCTGCCCACCCTGGAGACACTTGAAACGAATCGCCCCAGACCCCTTTCCCCCGGGAACACTTGAAACCGCCCTCCATCCACCCACAGGCCCAAAATGGTCCTGGGGACACTTGAAACCACCCCCCCACCCAGAATCTCTACTCCTGGGGACACCTGAAACCTCCCTGGGGACAGTTGAAAACCGCCCTCTGCTCCCCAAACTCCACCGTGTTGCTCCAGGAGCCCTAGGTCAGGGTGCGGGCTTCCCTGGCCCAGATGCACAGGCCCGGTGAGGCCCGGGTTCAAGGCCTGGCAGGGCGTAGGTGTTGTCTGAGCCTCCCAAGACCTCAATGTGGGGGGAGACTCGCCATGGGGCAGGGGTAAACTGAGGCACGGGGCGGTTCCAGGAGCACTCACCGGGGAGTCCTGGGAGACCAGCTGGCCACCATGCTAAAGAAACAGAGCACAGGCTCAGTCAGCACTGACTGCGGGGCAGGGTGCTGGACCGGGTACTTCTGGGTGATGTGCTTAGTACTCCCACGTGCTGTGTGGAGTACTCCCCAGTGCTGGGCTGAGTACTCCCATTTCACACTAATCCTGAAACCCACCTCTCCCAACCAATACTGGACTGAGTAGTCCAGGGTGCTACAACCAGTACTCCCTGGTGCTGGACTGAGTACTCCCGGGTGCTGCACTGAGTACTCCCATCCCTCCCCAGTGCTGGACTGAGTACTCCCATCCCACACCAATCCGGAACCCCACCCCCCTCCTGACCGTTGCTGGACTAAATACTCCCCGCCAGTGCTGGACCGAGTACTCCCGGGTGTTGCACTGAGTACCTCCCATGCACAGGGCCAGCTGGGTACCTGGAAGTCGTGCTTGCTCCACTGCCTCCAGGTCCTGTGTGGCTCCCACCATATCCTGCCAGCCCCGGGGGCCGCAGGCAATGCTCACGTTTCACAGGGGGTCAAAGTGTTCTGAAAACTGCCACAGATGAATGGAGGGACACCGGGTGGGGTGGGGGGGGCTCGAAACTGCCCTCGGTGGTGGCCAGGGATACTTGAAACTGCCCTTGTGGGTCTTGGGGGACACTCAAAATTGCCCTGGATGCTCATGGGGACAGTGGAAACCGCCCTCCATCCACCAAGGTGCTCGTGTGGACACTTGAAACCGCCCTCAGCGGTCTCGGGGACACTTAAAACCGCCCTGGATGGTCCTGGGAAAACTTGAAGCTGCTTTTGGGGGTCATGGGGAACCCTTGAAAATCGCCGTAGGTGGTCTTGGGATACCTGAAACTGCCCTCCATGCACCAAAGTGCTCGTGGGGATACTTGAAACCACTCTCGGTGGTCTCGAGGACACAAATCCGCCCTCGGTGTTCTTGGGGACACTTTAAACCTGCCCTTGGTGGTCTCTGGGATACTTGAAACTGCCCTGGGTGGTCCAGGGGGTACTGGAAACCACCCTCACCAATTTCACGGGCATAGAGCCAGGCGACCAGGAAGTGGACTGGCCAGTGGGGCTCGAGCCGGTGACCAGGGCGTAGGTCTGGGCCCAGAGGCCAGCAAGATCGGGGAGGATGCAGCCCACCTGGAGGCCGGACTGGCACATGTCGGCCAGCACTCATGGTACAGGCCGGTCCTAGGGAGTGGTGGGGCATTAGAAACTCACAATGGCCAAAGGGGGGGGACATTAGAAACCGACAATGGCCAACAGAGGTGGCATTACAAACTGACAATGCCAAAGAGAGGCGTTAGAAACTGACAATGCGGGATGAGCGGGGAACATTAGAAACCGACAATGGTGCGGAGGGGGCATTGAAACCGGCAGGGGTGGCCCCACCTGGAGTCCGGATCCTGAAGGAATACTGTGTCCCCCCGCGGTGCCCTGCGGCCCCAGTGCCCATGAGCAGTTCAGGGCCTGGGCCTCGAAGACATAACACACAAGGCCTGGGGAAACGACATGGCGGGGGGGGGGGTGGAGGGTGGAGGGCCTGTGGGGAGACTTACCCCCTGACCCTTCAACCCCACGACCCTCTGACCCTTCAACCCCCAAACCCCTGACCCTTCAACCCCATGTCCCCTGACCCGTCAACCCCATGACCCCTGACCAGTTCAACCCCATGATTCCTGAACTTTCAACCCAATGACCCCTGAACCTTCAACATATGACCTGTGACCCCTGACCGTCGATCCCGCCCCCTACCCGAACCTCAGGACCTCACCCGGGTTTGTGAACCCCAGGCCTTTGGTCAGGGGCCTCCTGGCCACAGTGAGTGTAACCTCGAACTCGACTCCCTGGTACCACAGGAGATCCCAGAATTCGCAGCTACATTGTCCGACGGGGACCTTGGAGAGCGGGGGGGGTCGGTGCCTTGACATAAACCGGAACACCTGGGAGATCCATTCTTCCATCCATGCCTCAACTTAGCCCCCGGAACACCAGGGAATGTGGGCCAGCCCACCCCTGCCTCAGTTTACCCCACAACCCCCACCATTGGCCTCTCAGGGTGGGGCCTGGTGTCTCCGTCGTGCCTCGATTGCCCCAACTGTCCAGCAGTGTGACCGACCCCTTTTTTCGGGTTCACAACGAATTGCACCGGGCCTCTTGGTGGTGGCCACACAGTGCAAGCTTAGCCTGTGGCTCCTGGAGTCGAAGGTCAGGCCCAGGTCAGGTACAGGGTCAGGGGTCGCAGGGCCCAAGGTTGGGGGGGTCTCAGGGGTCAGGAGGGGCGCGGGGAAGCTTCCAGAAGATGGTGTGGGAGTCTCTGGTTGGGTTGGGGGGGTCACGAGGAACAAAGGTGAGAAGTCAGGATCATCCATACAAGGGTACTGTGTTCGAATCCTCCCTTGGGCTGATGGAGGAACCAGAAAGGAGGTGAGTTACCCGGATGAGCTTCAGCCATGAGGACGAGGAGGAGGAGGAGGAGGAGGAGGAGGGGGAGGAAGATGGAGGCTGCAGACCAGGGGAGGATCAGGGCAGGAGGCCTGGACCTGGAGAGCACTGTGGAGAGAGCAATGGGGATGGGTGGGTGGGTGGGTGGGTGGATGATTGGGTGGATGGGTGGAAGAGTGGGTGGATTGATCGGTGGGGGGGTGGACGGGTGGGTGGATCTATGGGTGGGTGGATGGGTGGATGGGTGGGTGGATGAATGATGGGTGGGTAGATGGGTGGGTGGATGGTTGGGTGGGTGGGTGGATGGATGGAGTGGGTGGGTGGATGGGTGGGTGGATGGATGGGTGGGGTGGGTGGAATTGGGTGGGTGGGTGGGTGGGTGTTGGGTGGGTGGGTGGGGGGATGGGTGCTTGATCTCATCCCTCTCTCCTTCCCCCTCCCTCTCCTCCCTGGTGGCCCCTGGGGCTTTCACACTCACTGCAGGCCATTGGCACATCGGGTCGGGTGTGGGGCAGCCAGGGTGCCCGTCTTGGTTCCGGGGGTTTGGGCTGTCAGGTGTGGACCCCCGGGTGGGTGTCCTGGGGAGCTTGGGGCGGCTGGGCCCTGACGTTTCTTGGCTCCGGACGGGGAGTGGATGCCGCTTCCCCTTTCTCGCTTCTCCTGGGGGTTTCCTGGCTCCCTGGGTGCGGTTGCCATGCACAGACAGACAGACAGACAGACAGACCTGAGTCCTCCTTGGGTGGTGGTGCTGGGTGCTGAGTCCTCCCTGGGTGGTGGTATTGTGTGCTGAGGCCTCCCTGGGTGGTGGTATTTGAGTGCTGAGTCCCTCCTTGGGTGGTGGTGCTGGGTGCTGAATCCTCCTTGGGTGGTGCTGGGTGCGTCTCCCAGACAGAGAGACACAGTCCAGTCGGAGGAATGGAGGGGCGGACAGAGGGACGGACATGTGGATTGGGAGACGGAAAAGGAGGGACGGGCGGACACACAGACGGAGAGAGGCGCAGACACACAGACAGACGGACAGACAGGACAACATAGAGACAGACAGGGAGACAGACAGACGCACAAGAGATGGACAGACAGATGGACAGGGAGACAGACACATAGACCAGACAGATGGATGGACAGATGCAGGGGGCCCTGCACCCCGGGCGCTCTCCCTGACCAGCAGGAGAGGCAAGGAGGCGCGCCCCTCCCCGCCGAGGGTGAACCCAGAATAGGTAATAAGCAGCAAGTCGCCCACACGCAGCCCAACCCAACCTTTATGCCACAGTTAGATGGTCAGTCGACTTGGGCAGAGTTCAAGACCGCTCTCTGTTTATTGGCGCGAACCCCATCTTAAGTATGGGGTAATGGCAGCAGGAAGAGGAGGGGTGTAACATACCTAGTCAGGGGCTACGATTGGCGGTCCGGAGCTGTCCGTCAAGGGGTGGAAGGCCATGGGACCTCCTAAGGGGCGGCCTGAGTCTATGTCACTACCAGCAGGACCACCCAGGTTACTGCCTAGAGCTGCCTTCCAGTTCCGGACCCCGAAGGCAGGCGGGGTTAGCCAGGATCCCTCTCCCGGAGGCGGTGCAACAGTCACACAACTCCAGGGCGTGCACAGTCGGGGCCAGGCGGTGCGCCCCACATCTCCTCCTTTTCTGTTTAATAAGCTGGTGGATGTCCTACTCGAGAAAGCGCCTGTCTTAGGTCGTCCCCCCTGAAGATCTTACCTGTCATTGGCTGGCCATCCTAGCTCGTCGGGCCACCTGCCTATGAGGCTTGCCAGCCCCAGCAAAGGAACAAGGCGGGAGGAGAGGGGTCTGTGCTCAAGAGGAGGCCTGCTATTTCTGCCTCACGCCTGTGCACTCTGGTAGGCTGCACCATCCTGGAAGGGGCCATGACCATATCATAGGGTTCCCAATGGCTAAAGACAGCATAATGCTGCCAAACCAACCGTTGACTGGACAGCTCTGGCTCATTGCTTAAGAACTAGGGAAGCCTATTTGCCCTAGCATGGTCAGGTGTAAATACAGAGGCTATATAAGCACAGAGGCAAATGCAAACACAGGTCTGGGGGTCTCTCCCCACGAGGAGGAGAGGGTAGGGGGAGCCACCAGCATTCCTTCCAGAGGGACCAGCCAACACAGCAAGCCTGCAGCTCCCAATGAACAGTACCCACACCTTGCTCCCTGTTGATCTTGCTAGCACCTGGCACTGGACCGTACATGGGGGGAATGGAGTGGATCGGGTGAGAGAACAGAAACACTTATTTCCTTGAAGCTTAAGAACATAATGGAGGGCTGAAAGTGAGGAAGTGGGTGGATGGACCTTGAATAAACATTCAGCAACCATCTAGTTCTCCTTTCTGTTACAACCTAAAGCCTGCAAGACCAGAAATCTGTCACACAACTCTCCTCTATCTTATTGGCACGAAAAGGGTCCGAGGACATGTTAGATTGTTGCAGAGCCATAAACAAAGTACTCATTTTCAATACTTGATGCACTTAGGGTTACATTTGAAAACCCATTTCCTCTTCTACCTTTACGCTTCTATCTCCCTAACACACCTGAAGCCAAGTTTATCATCAAATTGAGGAGGAAGATGAGAGCAGAGGAGGAGGAGAGCAGAGGAGGTAGAGAGCAGAGGAGGCAGAGAGCAGAGAGGAGGAGAGGCGAAAAGGAGAGCAGAGGAGAGCAGTGGAAAGCAGAGGAGGAGAGCAGAGGAGCTCAGAGGAGTGCAGAGGAGAGCATTATTTTTGTTTGTTTTGCTCCCAGCTGGGAGGAGAAGCCACAGGCTGAGGATGGTCCTTGCCTGCGGGTCCCCGTGCTGAGCCCCATACAGGTCCCTCACCGCGCCTGCCTGGCACCTACTCTGCCAAGTACTTGTGCAGCCGCCAGGACTGAACTTTGGAGGACTTGTCGCTACTCCTCTGGCCAGTTGTCTTGGCAGGAGATAGAAGGTGGCCAGAGGACCCCCCCCCCTTACCATGCTGGTGAAGAAACCTGTGGGGAAGGGAGCAGGGTGAAAGGCTGGATCTGAAGAACCCAGCCCTTCCAGGCAGCGTTGCACCTGTGCCATGCCCCCGTGCACCACCCTGGCCACCCTCCTCTCCGGGGTGGCCATGATTTCGTGTCTGTAACTTGGGGTGAAAAACCAACGACCTTCAGGCGAGGATCCTCACCCTGGAATCTACTAAAGGGGCGCCCTCCGTTCCCCTGCTGCCCAAGAAGGCGGATCAGCTGAAGACCATAGTACTTGAGTGGAGCGACTTCTCGCTCAGGTGTGTGAGGCTGGGCCTTGCTCGAGGGGGAGTTGCATGTGGATAGAATTTTGCACAGGTTCAGTCAGTCCTACAGGATCCACCCTTACTGGTTATACAGTTGATTTGGGATGTGTGAGCCTCTGTGGTATCTATTATTCAAGTCCCTTCCTTGGTTTCTCTCCAAGTCTGTGTGGAGGATCTTCCCTCTGTCTTCCTTAAGGATTGCATGTTGGCAATGGCAGTAGGGGCTTTGCCCGGCTGTTTAGTTTTGTGGAGTCCTGGGCTGTCAGCATTCTCAGTTGTATGGAGAATATTCATTGTAATGCTCACATCTGTTTTTTCATTTGATAAGGTTAGGCCTTATCAATAGAGAATGGTAAGCACTCTTAAAAGTGAAATAAGCCCATAATTTAAAAATTCATTTAACTCGGAATTCTTTTCATATTAAAATGTTTTAAAAATGGGAAAAAAAAGTTTTCCTTTGTTTTTTTGGAGGGGGAGAGTTAACAGAGGTTGTGCTCAGATATTGATGAATGGAGAATTGAAAGGGATTCCTTTAAAGATGACTTAGACTCCAGTAGGGAGAGGGTAGTTTTTCTGCCAGTGGAGAGATGCAGTAGTTGCAGCCCGAATGTGATAAAGTATGTCTACAACATTGGCTGTTATTGATAGGACACACATTGCCATGAGCTGCATTGTTAGTGCCGGAGTTTTGCCTTGGCTGTGCAGGGAGAGGGTGGGGATAGTTGAATAATGAAGAAAGGTATTCCCCAAATCTTTCAATCTATGTCAATGTTAAATTGATTTTTAAATTAAAAACAAAATTACGTCTTGAGTACTGTTAGCATTGGCTAAGATCCATGCACTTACATAAATGCTGTTTGTGCAGGCTATCAATCATTATTAACAGCCACAGAGGAAGAGTCCCTGAAGAACTCACAGAACTGGGATACTACTGCTAGCTCTTAATATATCTTCTTTTCCTACAGGAATCCTACGAACACATGGCTAAACTGAGAATCACAAGAGAGAACACCTTCTGAGTGCAACTGTCCAGCAGGTAAGAAATGAAACTTAACTAGGTTCCATCTAGGGGAGAGCATTTGCAAACAAACGATCATATGCCTGTCAGGTGTACCTGTAACAGTAACAGAGAAAGAATGCAGACCCAACTTGCTTTAAGAAAATCAACATGTCTCCCTTTGACAGATGGTGAGGTAAAGCCACAAATATTATTTTAAGCAGCATACCAGTGTCTGTGAGGGGAAAAAAAAAGAGCTAATCACCATGAAAAATATTGGCAAGGGGATATACAAATTTCTTAGTATCCCGGATTGAAAAGTCATCTTCAATTTTATTAAATAACTTCAGTGTTCGTGGTGAACCTGGTCTGAATAGCTGTGAAGCCTGGTGTCTAATGTTATATTAGTGCAGAGTTTTTTGTGGTTATTATATTCGCAAGTGATCTGACCTGTAGGTAAAAATGAAGACTAAAGGAAATTAGTTCTTTATTTTGTTCTCAGTACCTTGCCAGAAATATTCTTCCATGTTGTCCATTTTTCTGTGGTAGTTATAAGAAACCATAGTGACAGTGTGTATTAGAAGGATAGAGACGAAAGTGTAGTGAATGAGCACCCCCACCCCCCACCCCCGAATCATTAAATCTTCATTCAGAGACTTCTGAGCCTTGGTTGTTGTCTGTAGACCCTAACAATTTAAAAGCTCTTGGAATATGGCCAGGGGAAGGCATTTAGTGGATACAATATTATATAAGGCATCAAAACTCCCATGAATCTCAAGAAGTTCTTTAGATAAACATGGTGAATGTATTTATGAACATTCTAGTTTCTTTCATCCTTATGCATGGAAAATGAGTCTTTTTCTCTCATATGGAAGAGCTCATTTCAATGTAGTCATGTGCTTCATAATGACACTTCAACCCAAGACAGGTCACAAATATAACAGTGGACCCCTAAGATTGTGTAACCTAGTGATGTCATAGCGCAGCTTAGTTTGTGTGAGTGAGCTGTGTGATGTTTGCTCAGCAGTGGGATGGCAACAGCACAGCCCTTAGAACACGCCCCAGTTATGATTAAGCTGCAGGTGACTGTGAAAAACTTTGCGGCTGCTGTTCACTGCTGGCTCACGCCTGTAATCCTGGCTACTCAGTAGGTGGAGATCTGAGAATTGCAGTTCAAAGCCAGCCTAGTCAGCAAAGTCTATGAGACTCTTATCTCCAACAAACTAAGAAAAAGCTGGAAAAGGCACTGTGGCTCAAGTGGTAGAACGCTAGCCTTGAGCACAGAGAGGGCTCAGGGATAGCACCCAAGACCCTGAGTCCAAGCCCCGGGACTGGGAATAAAAAGGACTACTGCCTGTAATTTCTTATAGTTTGCGGTTGGTTTTTGTCTCATGATAATTAGTTCAGGCACAGTTTAGACTTTTCAATTTTCAGGTTATACAGCATAAAAGCTTTTAGTATTTGTATTTAGTATTTGTATTTGACCATCTTTGAGATATATTATTTTTTTCAGTGAAGGCTTTTGATGAGAAGACAAAGCGTGGATGTTTGACATTGTGTGTTTCATCCTGAGTAGTTGAGAAAGACCTCAGAAGTAAGATATTCAAGGGAAGAACTTTTCCAGGACAGGAATGAAATCACAGCTGCCCCCTGCCCCATAGAGATGATGTTAATTTCCCCGACAGTGGGTAGGGTAGGTATAGGACTTCACAAATCACACCTGGCAGGAAAGAGCATCTTTTGAATATACAAAAAAATCCAGTACACGGGCTGTGTGTATGTGGGGAGCTTAAATTTAATTTGGAAGATTCATAACAACTTGGTACAATGTTGAAAGTGACCACACTGAGTTCTATTTCCAGAGGAGATACTATTGTTTTTATTGATGCTTCATGTAGGCCAGTGATTTGAACTCCTTGTCATCTGGGAGAAAGCTATTATCCTTAAGAGTTTGCTGTATATTCCCTGGGATGATTATTACAGACTTTGTTTTTCCATCTTGCTTTTTTTGGGGTCAGTCCTGGGCCTTGGACTCAGGGCCTGAGCACTGTCCCTGGCTTCTTCCGCTCAATGCTAGAACTCTGCCACCTGAGCACAGCGCCCCTTCTGGCCGTTTTCCATATATGTGGTGCTGGGGAATCGAACAGAGAGCTTCTTGCCACTAGGCCATATTCCCAGCCCTGTTTTTCCATCTTAATGTGATAAATGAATAATAAACAGCAATTCTCTTGGGTTGTTGTTTATTGGTTGCTCTATCACCTGCTTTCCTTCTTGCCACACTAGAACTCTGCATTACATCAGTTTTTACCTGGCTCCTTGGGAGGGAACTCTGAAGGGGCACATTCAAACACACAGAACCAGATGGGGTTTTTGGTGAGTTACAGAAATAAACTCAGTTCTGCTTGTCCAATAACAAGACATCACCAAACGCAGGCTTTGTGTTAAAAGATTCTGGAGAAAACCAGCTGATGCAGGATTATCTTAGGGAAAGAGCTGGCTGGCCAAAAGGGCTTAGAAAGAAGATATGGCACTTCCCACCTGATTTGGCTTGAACCTCTGTTCGCCATGTGTGACTAAGACTTGTCACCCAGACATCTGTTTGCAGGACAGAGTGAGACAAGTGTGACCTCAACTCTGTTCCTGTGGACACATGCCCATCCATTGAAGTTTGACACTCTTGATGACAGGCTGAGTCTCAGAGCCAAGGGTCGGTAGCAAAGAAGCAAAGTTGTGTTGTTTGTACTCACTGATGGCTTCTGCTAGAACTCAGGTCTACTGGGGTTTTCCCTGGTAGCCTCTGTGGGAAGGCTTTGAGGACGATTTATTGAATGGCTTCTCACAGTAGGAGAGGCTCTTTGTGATTTACTTTCTATAACTAGGAGAGTTTTAAGTGCTAGCAATCTTAGGATTTGTCCCCTGGGCAGAGGGACTCCAGAGCTAGAAGCCTAATAAGGAATCCAGAATGAGCTGGATATGTCTAGACTGCAATCTTAGATCTGATACTAAATAATGTTGTGACCTGTGATCAAATGAATGCACTTCATTTTTTCACCAGGAAAAAAAAAAAGACTAGAAATTCCTTCTCCATTGTACGATTTTATGTAAATTGTTTGGCATATTTGTGTTTAGAGCTTAAATAATACTTCTGTTTTTTTTGTGTTGGTTTTTTTTTTGTAAGTTTCTCAGAAAGACTAGGCAAATTCTCTTACCCACTAAAGCTGCACCCACAGTTCATTAGTCTTTTTCTTACATTCCTTCCTCTGCTCCACAGAGGAACAAGTGGGAAATGTTGCAAAAGTTGCTCAGTACCTAAAGCTAATGTACATGGCGGTAGTTAAACATCTGTACGTCATTTATAAAGATAATCTTGCCTGTCAGTATCTCTTGGTGTTGTAGCAGTGGAATTTGGGGTTTTCATGATACCTAGTTTTGTCTCCAAAGTGTTCACCAAAATGACAGGGGAAACAGACCATTTAGACCGAAGCATACCGGGTAGAAAGACTTGGATTATTGGGCAACGGACTTAGTAAAGAGTGTCTTTACAGCTTCAATATGAGATGTTTACCAAAATGAGTGTCTTCTCCATCTGACTCGGTAGACCTATTCAATCAGATTTATTTATACAGTGATATTTATAACATAAAATTGGACAGTCATTATTATATCATCTTTGTCCTCAGTAGAAAGCATATTTACCTTTTTTGTAAGATCAAGAGACGCTCTAGAAAACCAAAAGAAATTTTCTTTTTAAGAACCCCAAATAATTCATCAAGCTATGTTTAGCAGATTTGCGTTAGCAATGGCAGAGACAAGGAAATAACAGCTGCTATTGTGGCTTGATCCCTGTCATACCTGATTGTCTCTAAGAGAGTAACTTGGCTCTCACTATGGCTACAGAATTCTACTTCAGGTTGTGTTCTTTGGATCTTCCATGAAGTATGCATAAAGCAGGCATATTTACAGAAAGGTTTCTCTGTCCAGCCAATGAAGAACGATGGGAATGGATACACCATTCAAGTGATAAGAACTCATTCATCAGTACCATTGGCCTCCTCAGCCTATTAGGTGTTGAAAAGATATGTCCCAGCCATCCCAGAGACCATGCAGAGATCATCACGACAGGAGAAGAAGGTTCAAAAGGAGGTTTATTAGTGGGGCCATAGTTCCATGGGAGAGGGAGCTACATGGTGTCTGCACCTTATCCAGGTGCAGCTTCTCTCTCTGGGGGTAAAGGGGAAGTAGATAGGTAGTGAGTAGGAGTAGCTCATTAGGTATGGGTGATCTGGGGGCTAGTGGGAGGAGCTGAGGACCTGAGGCTAAGGAAATGCAAACAGGTATAAGAACCTCTGTGGTGTCATCCATGTAGAATAGGAAATGAAGAAAGCCACCTTGGCTTTTTCATTCACATGTTACACAATCTTGTGCAAATCATTTCCACATATGGCTTTTAACAAACTGGTCATATCATTGTAAGTAAGAGCTGGGCAATAACGACTTAGCATCTTAGTCAATTCTCTACCTAGCATAAATTCTAAACAGTACCAGATTTTGGGATTATTTTTGGGGGGAGCAAATAAGGCAGACTTGCCCTGTATCCTCATGGAGTTTCTAGTTCCATGAAGATGACACCAAATGTTAATTTGAAAAGGACTTTCCATGTGGGATAAGCAAAATCAAGAGGAGTACATTTTGGAGCATATAACCTAAATCTATGAAATGTTTACAATATGGGAAGTTGTTTAAATGGTTTGGTGGTAGAGAAAGAAAACTATACTATGTTTCAGAATTCATAATAGAAGAAAATATGGCTCCTGAGAAAATCTGTAGGAATGGATACAAAGTTTGTTGGTTGCCTTTTGAATTCTAAGATTTTGATGGATAGGTAGATAAAGGTACACTGGTAGGTGATCTGCTCATATTCCAAATGAAAGAAACATGATATTTTTTTTCTTGGTCATGGGGCTTGAACTCTGGGCCTGGGCTCTGTCCCTGAGCTCTTCAGCTCTACCACCTGAGCCACTTTCTAAACATGATTTTTAATATAGAATGGACAGCCTGATCTATATGATGATAGTCTATTCTATTCTATGAATAGTGAGATTAAAGTTGAGAACTTCTTGTGTGGAGTGTTTAACAGCTACAGGTAAAAAGTGAGACTAGAAGCCATCTGGTGGTGGCTCAGTTATAATTCTAGCTTCTTAGGAGATTGCAATCTGAAGGTTGAGATTCAAAGCCAGCTAGGCAGGAATTTCCATGAGTCTCTCACCTTCAATAGCCACCAAAAAGCCAAAGTAGAGCTGTGGCTCAAGTGATAGAAAGCAGCCTTGAGCAAAAAAGTTAAGGGGCATTGCCCAGGCCCTGAGGTCAAGCCCTAGTATGAGCATACACAGAAAGTAGATACTTCTTAAGGTATCCTCTATACTTATGAAATGACTATTTACAAAATGGGAGTAAATGCCAAAAAGCGCAAGTACCCCTCATTCCCAAGTGGGAGCAGTACAGATCCTGGTGATGGATTGAGGTCGCCCCAGTATGGTGATGGACGTAAAATGGTCACGCTTGCTTTGAGATAGAGCACTCTTCCCCCCTGGTGTCAGAGCCTTTGTGTTCCTTTGCTAATCCAGTGGATTTGAGCATATAAAACTCCATGTCTTGCTGTATACATTTTCAATGATATAGAGAACAGAAACAGTTTTACCTTAAGAAACTTGAATAAGCAACTTGAGATGGTGAATGTTATGGGAAATGAAAATTGGCAGATATTCTCCACTTCCTGTGACACAGAACAGGGCACAGTGATGAGGGTGCCCCCACGAATGTCCCCAGTAAGTCTTTCTGAGGCCTAATGAATCCAACAGGCTGGACATGACAATGCTCAGTGACCTTTCTGCTGAGAGTGGACAAGGACAAGTTGCCTTTTGAAGGGGGTGTTCTTGTTCTCTTTTGTCTGCCTTGTTTACAAATGAAGAAGCTAATTCTTCCAATTCTTGCTCTGTGATGCTTGGCTTGGAACTTGAGGCCTTTCCTTGCTTCATTTAAACCACTCCTCCAGTTCCTTTTTTTTTTTTTTTTTTTTGGCTTTTGAGTTATCTTTGGATAGTCTTTTTGGGACTGGCCAGCCCTCCCTTCCTCTATCTCTTCCACCTTTCTCCCTTTCCTCTGCCCTTTTCACTCTTCTTCCCCTTTAACTCCTCCTCCCCTCCCTCCCTGCTTTTCATTTGATCAGGTGGTCTCAATACTGTGCTCCTCCCTACCTCTGTTCCCCAGTATCTGGGAAACAGAAGTGTGCCACGATGTCTGGCTTCCTTTCCCTTTCTCACTGTAGTAATTCCGTTGGTAATTATGTAAAAGGATACCAATACTATATGGAATTTCAATTCACTGTACCTTATTCGATGTGTGGGAGCAAGCATTCTTTCAAGGCCACAGTCTGCTCTGCTTCTGATTGCTTTGTAAGGGTGTAAAATCAACACTGTGACATGACCAAAATGGAAGCCATCCAAGACCTATCATGAAAAACTGTTTGGGTGCCCTCCTTACCATGTTAGAGACTTTCTGGGTGGTTTGGTGGAAGTGGAGAATGTGAAAACTGTTTATGGATGACTCTGAGCTGCAGGCTGAAACCTGAAACCCAGGATATGACTGGCTACACCTAGAAGCATTGCTACCTAACCTGGCTTGCCAAGATGGGTGAAGTTTGGTGGGTGGTTTAAAGTGCCATGGAATTTCACAATGCCCCCATCCCTCCCCAATTTGTGTTAACATTGGTGATTCTTACGTGGAGAATAGGAGGAACTGAGCTAAATAGGAGTTCACTGCTCCACCAGTTTCTTCCCAATTGAATTGCGAGCTATCCCTTGTCTTCTTTGGTGATGGACAAAATCAGTAGAGAAAGCAATAGTTTCTCCAACCCATCAGCTCTAAGATACCTGAAATGCAGTCAATGTTGCACTTGTGTATAGTAGATAGAGCCACAGCCATGAACATTGGGCTAGTATTCCAACAGCTAGAATAAGTGGAATTAGTACTGTCATTCAACTTACTGTGGAACTTCTTCCCCTCAAAATTTGGAATTTCTATGAGTACAGGAAATTTGGAATTGCGATGACACTTCTGACGTCATTGCATCCAGAGAGTCACTGCCTCTTCAGTTGAAGGCCTTATTCTCTTGACGAATGGTAGTTGAAATGTATTCATTTCCCTTCATAATGTGTTCCTTACATTGATCACTAGATTCATGCAGTTTTTGTTATAAGGGCATACGTATAGGCTTTGACACCTAAAATGTAAAAAAAAAATTATAATTTCAATTTATAGGCGTTCTGGTCTACATTATGGACATGAAGCTTTAATTCTTGTATTTAAAATATATTCACACGTTATAAAATACAATGATCATATTTACTCTAATTGAGTAAATTGTAGCAAGTTCTGGCTTGTACATTATGGTATAACTGGGAGTCAGAATATATGTCTAGATAGTCTTCTTTGTTATCGGTTCCTCTCGCCACTTCTCCACTCTTCTCACCTCTTTTCCTCCTCTTCCTTCTCCCTTTTCTTCCAAAAAGAGCTCAATGTTCCTCACTAAAAGTGGAGGAACATATTCCTTAATCTGTTTAGCACTAGAAAGTTGGGGAAATGCACAATGTAACCCACTGTGATATACATCACAAACATCAACATCTCTCACCCCATCCGTCTGCCTTAAAGTCTGAGATTTTTTTAAAGCCTTTAAGTCATCCCAGTTTTTGACATGTTTCTGTGCATTTTTTCATTTTTTCTTTGTGCTTTTTTACTTTTTGGTGCTTGCACCAGGGCTTGTACACAGGTCCTGAGTGCTATCCCTTAGCCTTTGCACTCAAGGATAGTGGTCTACCACTTGAACCACAGCTCTGTTTCCTGATTTTTTGGTGATTAATTGTAGATAAGAGACTTTCTGGTGCATGCTTTCTTTGAACCTTGATTCTCAGAAATCATTCTCTTGAGGATTACAGACATGAGCCACTGGCACCTTGCTCCTTTGAGCTTTTATTCTTCACACATACGCACATAGTAGTCTTGTCTACAAGTTGCTGCTGCCATTAACTTTTTAATAGTTATTGTTAACACTAGAGTTTTGTTGAGCAGTTAATGTTTAGCTGGCCAAATAGTATCTGCAACATAACTTTCCCCCAAATTACAATGTCCCTTAGTATCTGAAGTGGGGTGGCTCTACAACCCATGTGGCTAATGAAGTTCTTTTGATATAAAACAGTATAATATTTGCATATAAACTACAAACATCCTTCATATGCATGTCTTTCTCTAGATTGCTTACAGTAAGTAATATAATTGAAATAATGTGTAGCTAGATTTTTATACCATGTTATAGGGCATTATGACAAGAAAACAGTGTGAATGTGTTTTAGTACAGATGCACTGCTTTTCCCTTAAAGATGTACAATCTGTAATTGGTTGAATTTGCATATGCAGAGTATTTATTTGTGCATTATTTATAGAAACTATGGTGTAAGAAAGTTGGTCTTTGGTAAAAATGATGATGGTTCTATTTTGAAACTGAAATGGAATCCAGGAGGAGACTGTGAGTTTTGTGTCTGCATTTAAATGACAGGCAAGATCTTGAGAAATTACTAATAATGTAGCCAATATTGACTGAGAAATCCAATGCATTTCACAAAGAGAGTGTAAATCTGGCCACATTGTAACGAGTACAACAGAAGGAAAATTGAAAGACTATCTTGTTCCCATTGAAATGAATGTCCACTGTCATCAGGTGTTTGAGCAGGGAGTTGTGGATAGCTCTTTGGCCAAGCAAAGCACATTTTATACGTGTCTGGTAGGACATGCAATAGAATGACACAGCAGCTCTACAAGCTATTGAGATTTGTTGAGTGATAGTTTTCCCTTCCGTATATCGTTTCAAACTATGGGCTCAAGGAAGTCTGGAACATAAAAATGACTTTTTTGTTTTGACAGGACCTGGGGCTTGAACTCAGGGCCTTGGCACTGAGTATCTTTTGCTCAAGGCTGGCACTCAGCTCTACTCTGTACTATCTGGTGGTTGGAGCTTAGTGTCTTGTAGACTTTTCCTGCCCAGGCTTGCTTTGAACTGTGATCCTCAGATCTCATTTCTGAATAGCTAGGATTGTAGGCCATAGGCCCACCAGTACCTGACTTCCTGACTTCCTTGAATTTTGCTCCTCTGTCCTCTGTCCCTCCTCCTCAGGCCCCCTTCCTTCCTTCCTCCTCCTTTTTTCATCTTTCTTCTTTTTTCCCCTTCCTCCTCCTTTTTTCATCTTTTCTTCTTTTTCCCCTTTTCTTCATTGCTTTGCTTTCTGAGAGAATTCAATGATCAGCCAACCATGAAATGGGAAAGTGGACCAAATAAGGCTGGATAATTTATTTGAGCCAAACAGAGGTATTATAATCTATTAAAAATATTTGCCAAACACACTGTATTCGTGACTTTATCTCATAACCCTGCAGATTGTCCTGGTAGTTGCCCAGGACCTGAGGCAGGAAGGCGGACCCATGTGCCCTGAACTTTCCAGTCATGTCTTTGCAACTGGTAGTTTTTAATAAAAGAAAAAACTCTAACATTGTGAAATTACATCAGTGAAGAAACAGAGCTTTTTATGTTCTTGTATATGCTTTTCTTCTGTGCAATGTTATTCAATGCCCTAAATTTCAGCTACTTTTGAGATATTTTCTTGAATGTTGAGATTAGTCTGGAAATCAGGCTAGGAATAAATGAAATGCTGGTGTGGTAATAAAATTTATGTTACCATTTATGAATATGAAAATGTCTAATTGTTATAACACAAGGTATCTTTGGATTAAGAAGTCTAGGACATTTTATTCTTTTACACCTTTTTTTTTAAAGCAGGAAAACCTTTGCTTCTACCATCAGTCTTGAAGCAGGAAATCCCAGAAAAAAGAATTTTATAATCAGTCACAAAGAATTCCTACACGCATCATGTATCCCTCCTCATCATTTCCCATTTCTTAGGAGTCTCCACATTGTTTAATTGTAATCATGTGCAACTAGCATTTTAAAGCTTCACACTGCTTTCACATTTATGGGATATGATGAGAAGATTAAGAATGGTTGAAACTCAAGAGTAAAATACAGGAAACTTAAGAGTAGATGTAGAAATGTGACTCCACCAGGCTTTCATGGAGCACACATTACCCCAGTGGGCTTCATGTTGTGGCCATCCATGTATAGAAGAACAAACTAGAAGGTGCACTCTCCCAAACAACCCTCATTCTAGTCAGGCCCCTCTCCTGTACTCTGCTTTGCAATTCTGTAGCAGGAATCTAAACTCTGGTTTCCTTCCATTGCATTGGTGTTGTTTGACCTGACTTTCCCTCAGCTTGGAACTTACGCATATGGGACTCAGGTGCAGGGCCCTGCCTTTCCAGGGCCTTCACTTAGTATTCAATCTATTGTGGAGCAGAGGGATGTTCATGACCCATAGCAAAACACCTCCCACGTCCCATAAAGTGACATGTTGTTTCTATTAAGGGATCATTTTCTTAAGTGAAATCATGACCAGTCATGATGGCACGGAAGTATACAGAGGCCAAGTGACTATGTGTTACTTTAATTACCAAAGAAGTAACTATTATGATTCCATAATGGTTCAAAGAAGAATTTTAAGACTGAAACAGTGGTTTTTATTGTTTCTTTAGTTCAGAAGTAATTGAAATGGAATATAGTAAATAGAGTCCAAAGTGGACTTTTCCAAGTGAGAAAGAGAAGCCAATTGCACTTCGAAAGAAACTAATGACTATAGCAAGAAAGACATCGCCAATTAACAAATATTTATTTTCCTTTGCTATTCTCTGCTATTTATCCTGTTACATAGTAGTGGAATGAATTAGGAAGAGAGTGATGTAGAGTGCATGGTTTTCCATTGCAACACAAACTCTATCTGTCTATCTATCATCTATCTATCTATCTATCTATCTATCTATCTACCTACCTACCTACCTACCTACCTATATTTTTGCTGTTCCCGGGGTTTGAACTCAGGCTTGGACACAGTCCCTGAGCTTTTTTTGCTTAAGGCTAGCACTCTGTCACTTGAGCAATAGCTCTACTTCCAGCTTTTTGGTGGTTAATTGAAGAGAAGAGTCTCACAGAGTTTTTCCTGTCCAGGCTGGGTTTAGAACCTCGATCCTCATATCTCAGCCTCCTGAATAGCTAGGATTACTGGCTACAGCCACTGGCTTCCAGCTTACTTTCCCTATAGTCTTAAACTATATAGGAATCAACTCTTTGGTAAGCTTTTTTCCATTTTTATGTTTATATTACTAATGATTATTTTGTCTCTATTTTCCTATCTTATGATTATTTAATTATAAGACAATTGTTTATTTTTTATTTGATTAGTTATTTAAAGGACGGGTCTTTGGGGCTTTATATCATAGGATCCAAAGGTAGCACTAATGTCTGTGAACCTTTAAAATTATACTACCACTTTTTTGATGACCAAAGCTCATTAGAAACTGGAGCCTGTGGCTCAGGCCTGTAATCCAGATCCTCATGAGTTTGGAGGATTGTGCTTTGAAACCCGCCCTGGGCAGGGAGTCCATGACATCCATCCTCCATGAACCACCAAAGTACCAGAAATTGTGCTATTTCTCATGGGTAGCAGGCCAGCATGGAGTGGACAAAGCTAAGGGACATAGCCCAGTCCTCTGAGTTCAATTTTCAGTGCTGGCTCAAAAACCAAAACCCCACCAAAAACACAAATGACCTGAAAGACTCTAGTCTCTGTGCGTAGGAACTAATAATTTGTCCCTACTACTGTGAAGGGAAGAGCTTCTGAGTTCTTACAAAAACTATCTTTAAGTATTTGTGCAAAGGAGTTGCCATTTGACAAAGCAGTTTATGAATATGGGCCCATCTTAACCCACCTCACCCCTTTCAACATTCTTGCCCCTCCTTCCTCTGCCCAGCCCTTCCGTTTTCTTACTTTTGTAGTATGTACAATGAATTCTTGACTACAATTCCCCCCTTCCCCTTCATTTGTCCCCCGCTCTCCCTTGCCCCCACTTGATGAGCTGCTGTTTTTCACCCTTATGCTTTGGGAAGTAATGATAAGCACCACCCCCCCGCCGCCAGTACTCCTCAGAACTTTCTAGATTCCTAAGAGTGGTCCATTGTAAATGTCTAACACAAGAATAAATAGGATAGCAAGATATGAGAGGGTTAAAGACATGCTTTAATCATAATCTTTGTGATTCGAATAAAGAAATGTTGTTGAATAAAGACACTGCACATTCCTGTTGGATATTTCTCACAGAGTGAACATAGTGCTGTCCCAACTCTTTTACTATATTTAAGTTTTTGGCTCATCACTGGTATTTGTTTCATAATCTAACAAAAAGATCACGTGTCTCTTGCTAGCAAAAGCTGCAGAGGAGGGAATGCTTATTCTATGAGTAGAGAGAGAAGGAAGGCTGGAGAGATGTTTGTGCTTGTGGAGAAGCTTATTTTTTTTATTTTTAATAAACGCAGGCCATGTTTGCCACCTCCCGAATTTTGCGCTACTCTTTTCGCTGTCCTAGCTTTGACTTAGTTTGTTTTATGTTCTCGTTTGGTTAGTTCCTTGAACATCCCATCTAATTTACATCTTATTCATTTTTGTGTTGCAGCTTCTGACAACTGTCTTGAGTCCACACTTCTCTAGATTTTTATACCTAGCAGCCATTTGGCTTCTACTTTTCCTGATCTCTCTCTTCCTCTCTCACTACCTGTGCCTAATGTTGAGGTTATAGTATCCAAAATAGCTCAGGCCTCAGCCACCTTGGTGTGTTCATGCTATCTGTCCCTACCTGCCTCAGTGTCTGTACCTTTTGGCTGGTTTCACTCAGATTATGGCCAGAGAATGGCTGAAGTAAATAACAGGAAGGAAGAAAGGAAATGTATGGTGATTAGCAGTTCTTTGAGGGAAATGTTTACCTTTATTCACAAACAGTGTATGTGTTGGTAGTTTTCCTATTGCCAGAGAAAGAGAGTGTTGATTCTAAATGTTAGTTTTTAACATGAGAATCTTAAGCATTATATGTTATAACTCTCAGAAATGTTAGGTGTTTCAGAATCATTAAAAAATATTTATTGTCTTTTTTCTCCTTTATTGTCAAAGTGAAGTACAGAGGGGTTACAGTTTCATATATAAGCAGTGAGTACATTTCTTGTCAAATATGTTAGCTCCTCCTCCCCCTCCACATGCCTACCTCTTCCCTCCTGCTTCCCCTTCCACCCACGAGTTGTACGGTTTGGTTTACACCAAATGGTTTTGTGAGTATTGTGTTTGGAGTTGTTTGATTTTTATCCTTTGTCTATTGATTTTGATATTTACTTTCTCTTCCCTAGCTCTAATACACGTATATACAGTATCCAGGGTGCTCAGATGAGATACAGTGATAGTGGGGGTAAAACACAGGAAGGGAATACGAGAGAAAATAAAAAGGGTACGGATTCATATCGCATGTTGAAAATAATTACAATAATGATATACCACTTGTTTCCATAACATGGAGCTCATTTCACTTAGCATCATCTTAAGTGTCCATAAGGGCATAGCTATTGGGCTATTATGACTTCGGCTTTGACTAGCCTAAACATGTACTAATTATTCCAAAAAAAATTTACTATGTGAAGTGAGCCAGACCTAAAGAAACATAGACTGTATTGTTTTCCTCATAGGAAAAACATTTTTTTTCTTATTTATTGTCAAAGTGATGTACAGAGAGGTTACAGTTGCATATGTTAGGCATTGGATACATTTTCTTATACTGTTTGTTACCTCCTCCCTCACTTACCCTCCCCCTCCCCCTTGCCCCTCTCCCCCCAGAGTTGTTCACTTGGCTACACCAAACAGTTTTGAAAGCATTGCCTTTGTAGTCGTTTGTCTTTTTATCTTGTATCTCTCGGTTTTGGTATTCCCTTTCACTTTTCCTAATTCTAATACCAGTATATACAGTTTCCAAAGTACTCAAATAAGATAAACTGATAGTGAAGGTACAACCGCAGGAAGGGGATACAAGAGCATCATCAACAGTAGAAGCTACAGTTACACATGGCAATGTTGAAAGTAATTACAGCAGTGATATAACAGTTGTTTCCATAAAATGGAGGTTGTTTCACTTAGCCTCATCTTATGTGTTCATAAGAGTATTGCTGTTGGGCTCTTGTGATCCTCTGCTGTGGACTAGCCTAAACCTGAGCTAACTATTCCCTATGAGGAATAGGAATCCTATTCATAGCATAGAATCCATGTTTCTTTGGGTCTGGCTCACTTCACTTAGGATAATTTTTTTTCCAAGTCCTTTCATTTCCTTACAAATGCGGCAATGTCATTCTTTGAGACAGAGGTATGAAATTCCATTGTGTATATGTCCCACATTTTCCTGATCCATTCATCTACTGAGCGTTACTGGGTGGGATCCATATTTTAGCTATGCCAAATTGTGCTGTGATGAATATTGTTGTGCTGGTGGCTTTTTGTGTGTTCTTCTCTGTGGTCTTTGGGTAGATGCCAAATGTGGGACTGCTGGGATCATAAGGGAGCTCTATGTTTACCTTCTGAGAAATCTCCATACCACTTGCCAGAGTGGCTGAACAAGTTTACATTCCCACAACGATGAAATAGGGTTCCCTTTTGTCCACATCCCCTCCAACATTTATTATTGTTAGTTTTCTTGATATAGGTCATTCTTACTGGGTGAGATGGAATCTCAATGTTGTTTTGATTTGCATTTCTTTTATGGCCAGAGAT